>NW_006920947.1:0-86264 GCF_000392275.1 Phaeoacremonium minimum UCRPA7
CTCGATGATGATGATTAGCCAGTCTCGCACCCCACAAAATGCCGTTCGAGCTACGGATACGATACGGACACGGCAATGTCCACGGGCTTCAAAGAATCCTCACAGCCAATCCAAGCGCCCAATTGAAGACGCCGCAATGGATGGATATCTTCGAGGAAGGGAAACCAGTAGCGCAATTGAGAAATATGACTCACACTTGCTGAATGCTGCTTGTGGGAAACTAAAACGTATCCCCCCTGGTCTCGGTTTCATTTCCCCAGCCGGCCGAGTGATCCCTGCCAGCGCCGCTGGTGTGGAGTTTACGCTTATAACATGCCCAAAGCGCCGGAGACACTACACACACTTCTGCAAACCCCTGGCATCCGTCAACACCCATCATCCATCAGCTATCATGTCCGGCCGGTTGGTGTCGGATAAATCGTACATGCACCTGTTGACTTTGGTGTGCCTCTCTGGAACCTGAGGTTCTAAAAGTATAGGACTTACTCCTCTGGAATCTTGATAACCTCCGGCTCAGCGCGGTTGATAGATGTCCTGTCGACCTTGTCCTCAAAACACTCACTTGCACGGAGTGAAACCTACTGTTCTCCATTGAAGAGCCCTTCTGGCCACATCTCAACTCTGCTAGCGATGTCCTCCCACAGACGACGTGTCCTCGAAAGGACTACTACTGCTCCATCTCACAATCTCGAATCCCCACTTTCCATGGGATGCGGCTCCCTGTCCAGATCCTCGTGCCTACCTACATACGTAACACAACGCAGAAGACACCTGTTCTTAGAACAAGGCGTTCCCAAGCGTAGACAATGCCTCTAAATGCCGCAATCACACGCGCCCTGCTACGCAATAGACCAGATCGCAATCTGTGACCTGTTAAAGTAGGTACAGTAAGACCTCCGCGGAGAACCAACGTGCCAGATTGCCCAGTTTCGTCGGTAAAGTAGGTAAGCCCGCCGCGTGGGCTCAACGCAATGCGACGGCGTAACCGCCGACCGCCATCACATTCGCTGTAATTTACTCCTCTTCCACCCCATGGGCCATGGGGGCCGGAACGACAAGTCAGACCTGAGAAAGTCATCCCTCACCCAAGCGGGAAACACCGCGGCTTACAGCACCCCCCCTTGTGACACCTGCCACCTCTCTCAGCCGCCTCCGTTGAATTGTCTTCCGGACGGACAATCCCGGGGTCTTTGCCCGCTCCGCCTGACTGTTTATAACCTCTATAGCGATTCTTGGCTAAATGTAGATATTCCTGGCGGTGAGAGGCTGCACGCAAATGGCTCCCCAAATTGATGTCAATACGTCAACTGTTTCACTCACGGATGTCACCCTGAGAAAGAGCCGCATTGAGGTCCTTGCAAGGGGGCAAACGGGGACACAAAACAAACCGAGACTGTCATGATTTGCAAATGTGACAACTATGGCCATTAGATAACAGTATCTTTGTTTTGATTTAGCAATCGCCCTGATACCTAGTAGACATAGTACAAGCAAGGAAAATAGCCGTAGCATGTAAACTTTTCCACCAATGTTTCCCATATCCGTCCGACCTTTCTCCTGTCAATGCGTGGCCCTAATAGTCGGTTGCCACGATGCTTAGATAACACATAGAAAAAGCAAAAAAAGTGATTCGAGGGTCCTTTCATGCCATGTTAGAAAGCATGATGGAGGCCTGTCTCAACCTCCCCGTGGTCCTCCTCCACCCCGCTGTCGCTTGGCACCACCGGGTCCAGCAGTCCCAGCCTCCGAGTCTCGTGGACGCTTGTTCCCAGGGTTGAAGTTCTCGGCCGAGGGATTTAGATTGCCGCTCGCATTCCGTTGTCCTTGTCCTTGCCCACCACCACGACCACCGCGAGGGTGTTGATAGACACCCGCACGACCTCCTCTAGCTTGAGCACCGCCCCGATTCGCTGGGACTGGAATGCCGGTTCGTGGAGGAGCGTTGGTCTGGGGTTGAGGCTGAGTCTGAGTCTGAGCCTGTGGCTGGCTCTGTGGCGTCGTTTGTGCTCCTGCGAAGGGATTCAACGGCGGCTGGCTTGCAGCGGTAGCATTCTGGAAAGGGTTTGCAGGCAAATTCGCCGACGGCGACGCGGTGCCAACAGGTGTTGATGTAGGAGCCTGTGCGGGTTTCACTGGCTGGGGTAGACCAGCACCAGCAGGTGGCAGAGTGGTGGTATCTATGAACAAATTAGCTTTCTACCTTCTTAAGGATAACGTTAAGATATCCTCTATATAACTTACTGCTTGGTGCAGCAGGAGATGCTGTTGATTGGGATACAGCAGGAGCAGGCTGTGGAGGTGGGGCCTTTGCATCCTTGGCGACAGCCCAGACCTCGCCAACAGGACGCTGTGGAGTGTCTTTTGCCGCCGTTTCCACGATGTTGAGTTTGGCCGTTGCATTCTTGAGCTTGTTCTCGGCCATGTTGATACGAAGGGAAGACTTCTTAGACTCCATCATGGTGGCCTGCTCCTTAGCGCTACTAACCTTGGTCTCCCACTCAGTCTTGACAGTTTGTTCAACTTCATCGCGAAGTTTCTTGGTCTCCTCGGTCAACTTCTTCCTCAAGTTATTAGAGAAGATGGTCTTCAGAGTGCCATTCTTCTGTAAAACTTCACGAACCTCGTTATCGTTGAGCTTCGCGAAGTCGGCTATGAGTACAGAAGTCGAGCCAGTCGTGGGAGTCTGTGGAGGGTCCGCAGCCTCTTGCTTGGCTGGAGTTGATACTGTGGCGCCTGGAGTGGGCGTAGAGACATTCTGTTCAGCCGCCCAAATAGCCCGTTCCTGCTGAAGACGCAAGTCAAGCTCGGCATTAGCTGCTTTCTTTGCCTCCTCGAGATCCTTCTCGAATTTGGTCTTAGCTTCGCGCAACTTGTTATTGAGCTGCTCCCGCATGCCACTGCTCCGTTGGGCGGTCAACTCCTTGACTCTGGCATCGATTTGTTCCTCCAACTCAGCCACCTTGGCTTCAGCTGCAGCAAGTTTCTCTTCCAATGCTACCCGGTCAGCATCGCTCGAAGCTTGCGCAGGAGCGCTCGGCTCGGGGTTGTCAACTCCATTTTGCATAACTGCGTCTCCGTTCTGGGCTGGGGCGTTCTGGAGCTGTTCGAGTGCCTTGTCTCGTGCCTCTATCGCAGTGGCAAGTTCAGTGCGGAGATTTGCAACCTCTTGATCGGCAGCCGACTTAAGTTCAGACATCGAAGTTAGCTGTTGGCGAATGTCTTCAAGTGTCTTTTCCAATTCTGCCACGCGGTCGGAAGAGTCTGCAGTTGGCTGAACGGGGATGACTTCAGAGCTGCTAGGAGCAGATGCCAATTGTTGCTCTAGATTGTTTGCCTTCTCCTCCAGAGCTGCCTTCTCCTGAGTGACTTGAGCCAGTTCAGCTTGACAAGTTGTGAACTGTTGTGTAACGGCGTCGAGTTGTTCTTGGATAGTAGCCTTCTGGGCGGTCATTTCGCTGATTCTTGCGGATTGTTGTCGGCTGCGTTCCTTGGCTTGCTCTACGATCTTCTCTCGTGTTGCCTTCCATTGGGCTCTGTCGTTTTCAATGGTAGTCTCCAACTCCTGGATCTTGACCTTTAGTGGCTCTTCGGCTTGCTTCAGGGCATCTCTTTCGGCCTCGAGATCGGCCACAGTCTGCTTCATCTGCTCCATTTCGGCAGGGTCGACGCGGCCATACTTCGTAAGGATGCCCTCCGTTCGCTTCTGCCATCTATCGCGATCCTCGCCCAATTGCTTCATCTCCTCCTCCACAAACGTCTTCTGACTCTCAAGCTCTGCAATTCGTGCCTCCAGAGGCTGTACCTTGCCTTCCAACTCTTCAATCTTGGCTGACTTCTCCGCGAGTTGAGCCTGCATTCGCTGGTTCTCATTCCGGAGAGTCACGTTGCTCTCGCGAATCAAATTGAGCTCGTTCAGCTTATTCATGAGGTCTTGATGTGAAATCGAGGTTCTAGTGTCCGCTCTGGCTGCGCGTTCTTGTTGAAGCTTCAATTGTGCTTCTTCAAGTTGAGAGTGTTTGATCTCGAGTTGTTGTTGAAGTCTCTTGGCTTCTTGCACCTTCAAGTCATATTGTACTTCCAGAATCTCCTTCTCACGGCTCAGATAAGCGTTGAGTTCCCGTAGGCGTTCGGCTTCACCGCCAACAACTGACGAATTACCAGCTTCAGGCTCATCAGCAAGAGCAGCACGACTCTGCTGGATGGCAGAAATTTGTGATGACACGCTGTCGAGCTGCTCCTGTAGCAGCTTGTTTTGTCGATCGGCATCTTTGCGTCTCTCTCGCAATTCACCAATCTCCTGATGAAGCTGCTCTTCGCGGTCTGTCCAGGATCGTTCGTTTTCGGCTAGAGTATGTTTTGCGGATTCAGCCTCCGCTTTCAGGGCAGCTGACTCGGATTTGAGTTGATTGAATTCAGAGCGCAGGCTTTGTAGAGCCTTGGCTGCTTCAGCATGCTTAACTAATTCCTGTTCGTAATCCTGTTGGGCTTTGGTGGCAATTTCAGCTTGAGCACGTAGATCTTGATGATGGTACTTGGCTGTCTCTTTGTAACGATCTTCTTCATCCTTGAGTCGGGCGATTTCGGCGTCAAGGATATGCTTCTCGTCCTCAAATTTTCGAGTGAACTCAGCTTGAGAATCGCGAATAGACGACAGCTCATTATTGGTATTGGCAAGCTCAGCCGACAGGTCCTCAACCCGCTGCTCGAGTTCTTTGATTCTCGTGTCCTTTGCCGCTAGGGCGGCATCAACTTCCTCACGATACTCGTCTTGAGTCGCGTTCACGCTGGTCAGCTCCTCTTCCATTGCCTTAGCAAGGTCCTTGTATTGTTCGACCTGCGCCTTGGCACTCTCAAGATGAGTGGTGGCCAGATCAAGATCACGCTTGACATCAGAGACTTCATTAATGAGCTCCTGGATCTGAGCTTCTGTCTCCTCGTCGACCTGTGCAGGACCACCAGTGCCCGGCCTAGGAGTCGGCCGAGGTTGCAGTCGTTCAGCACGCTCATGAGCATTGCGAACCTCAACAGTGAGCTCGTCAACTCGAGCTTGTAGATGGTCTTTACTTGTTTGTGCTGCCGTGAGATCCTGCTTGAGCTTGTTGATTTGAGTGACAAGATCATCGATTCGCGATTGGTTTTGTTGAGCATCAAATTCTTTCCTCAACTGGACCTTTTTGCTCTCTTCAACCTCCTCAGCTAACTTCCGCTTCGTTGTTTTCAGTTCAGTCTCGAGGGAGTCAATTTGGCCTTGTAACCTCCGTCGAGTTTCGGACTCGTGGAGTTCTCGCTCATTAAGCAGGGTTTGATGTTGAGTAAGAAGCGTGTTTAGGCGCGCCTTTTCTTGGGATAGATTCTCGTTGTCTTGACTTAGGCGTTCGCGAATACTGTTCCACAGCTCCTTCTCCGCCTCGAGGTTTGCTTTCTTGCTGGTCATGCTGTCAACTAGTGCCCGTGCCTCAATAAGATCTGCCGCCAATTGTTGTGTACGAATATCCTGTTTAGCTGCAGTTTCCGAAAAACTCTGGTTCCGCTTCTGCAGCTCCTTGTTCTCGTTCTGCAACGCGGTATAGTTTGACTGTAGCATGCTATATCGTTCCGCAGCAAGATCGAGTTGGCTCCTGATCTTGGCGATCTCGCTTTGCAGAGAGCTCTTCTCCGCAGACAGCTTATCTACATGCTCCCTCATTGTCTTGTGGTCGGCCGCCTGCTCATTGCGGTACGAGTCAAAGTTGTTTTGAAGTTCTCGTAGGGCGGTATGCAGTGTGCTTTCATCCGTTTGAGACGTTTGCTCGATGCTGGCAAGCACCTCGCGATGGCCGCCAGCATATTCTTGGCCGTCCGCAGCCGAGATGACTTCAGCGGCGCTGGCCTTCTGCTGAAGAAGGCGACGGAACATATCGCGCTCTTGCATGTGACTCTTCATCCGAGTTGTCATTGAACGGACTTCATCCTGAAGGCGCGAGACTGTCTCACGAAGATGAATGACCTCCTGCTGGTCCTTCGCTGCCTGCTGTTTGGCCGCCAGTGCCTCCTCATTCTCCATTTGATCAGCAAGCTCTCGAGTGACTCTGAGAAGTTCCTGGTTCTTGGACTGCAACTCGTAGACATCTTTGAATGCCACGAATTTCTCGGTAATGAACTGGTGGGTGTCAGACATATCGTCCAAGGCATTCTCCGCAACCTCTCCTCGCTGCAATCTGGCAAAATGTAGGGCCTCCTCTTCAGAGAGTTGGTCGAGACCTTTCTCTTGTGCATGCATGTTGAAAACGAGGAGCTGTATCTGGCTGCTGAGGTCCCGGAGTTGCGCACGAAGAATCTTAATCTCAGCTTGGGCTGTGTTGGCTGCAGCTTCGGCTTTCTTTGCAGCTTTCTTGGCTAGATCGCGTTCTTGATAACTCTCATCTGCAAGTTGTGTCATCTGAATATTCTCCCTTCGCAATCTTTCAGCTTCGGCTTGCAGCTCGTCAAGCTCTGGACCCTTAGCTTCCAGTGCGGATAGAATTTCTTCGATTTCATTGTTCAGAGTTTCATTCTTCCTCTTCTCCTCCCTGAGCTCAGCTTGAGCCTTGATCAGTTCAGTAAGAGTCTGTGTCGCCATTGTGCTGGCCTTGCCCCGGATTGAAGCCGGTGTACCTGATGGAGATGCCATGCGGCCAAATACAGATCCATTAGGCTGTGGTGTCTGTGGTCGAGAATTAGAGACAGCCTGATTTACTCGTGCGTTTTCCAGATCATGCTCCAGCGTTTGAATTCTCTCCAAGGCCTCACTATGGTGCATCTTCTCTTGCTCCAGATTGTGATTAGCATTCCGGACCGTGTTCTCGCAATCATCCTTCACCTGCTCAAGCCGTTGCTCAACTTCTCGCAATCTGTTCCGGTGGGTCTCCGTTTGTTGTTCCTTGAGCTCAACCAAGCGCCTAGAAGACTCAAGCTCCTGTCTAAAGGCATCTTCAGAACGAGCTGCAGCCTCTTGAAGCTGCTGTACCTTTGAGAGAGCCTCATCAGCCTTCTTTTGCGCTTCATCTAGCCTTGACCGAAGTTGTTGCTCTGTTCGGGTGAGTGATTCGATATTCGAAGAGGCTTCGTCGTTGATACGCTGCAGTTCAGCAATCCGGGCGCCCTTCTCCTTCCGCAGCTTGAGAGCCTCTTCGCTCTTTGTCTTGAGTTCGTTCTCGAACCATTCATTATTCTTACGAGCCAGAGCAAGTTCTTGTTGAATGTTCTGCTCACGCCACTTCGCACTGTTTGCAGCAGCCTGCGCTGCCTGTACGGACTGCTGTAGAGACGAAATCTCTTGGCCGAGTTTAAGGTTTTTCTGGTGTTGTTTCTGAAGCTCCTCCGAAAGCTCTGCGTTCGCCGTTGTCTTCGACTCAACGATCGCAAGCGTCTCTCGGTTGGATGTCTCGAGTGATGTGATGCGCGCGCGCAGAGTATCGAGTTGCGATTGTGATGTTGTCGTGGAGGACTTCAGAGACTCAAGCTGGTTTTGAAGAGCCTGACGAGATGATTCTAAAAATAACGAAAGGAACGATTAGATTGGTCGCGAACAAACGGCATCCCTCACGGTGGTCCTTACCTTCATCCTGAAGTTTCTGTCGTATTTCTTCTACGTCCTTCAGGGCTTTGTCGGCCGTTGCCTTGAATGACTGGCAACGCGCCTCGGCGCTTCGTACAGCATTCTCGAGCTCGATGTCGACCTGGAGTTTCTCTGAGTACAGTGTGTCATATTCGCGCGCCTTCGCGACCACAGCCTCAAGAACGCTATTGACAAGTTCCGCGGTAGGATCGGTCGTGACTGTGGTCAGCGTTGTCTCTGGGACGCCGAGGTGGGTGGATAGGTAGCCTAGGTCCACGGTGGCGGCTGCCATCTTGTCGGTGATTAAATTGAGCACTCGAATCTCAGATCATCGGAGAGTATCGATCTGACGACGAGACGACGTCGCGTCGATGATTTGAGAATGGAGATGTACGTTTGTGTAGAGATAAAGGAAGGTGGTCGCGCGCAGGAAATGAAAGAGAGGCGCAAGATGAGTGAGGGCTGGTCGGGTCGGCTGGTGATGTTTTCTTTGAGGTGGAAAGCACCAACAAGAGGCACCCGTTTTCAGAAGGTGCACGGTTACACTGCAAGGGTGACTCTAGAGCTGTAGTGGGGCCCCCTTGTTCTTCTGCCGCTGCTGGGTGACGGCACCTCGGTGCTCATTGGCCTAACTTTAGAGGTCGCTCCGTCCTCCTCATTGGATGCTTTAAGCATGGTAGACCACCTGCAAACCCGCGTAACTGTCCAAGAAAACCTACTACCTACAACGCAGAAATGAAATGCACTTACACTTCCGAAATCATCATGGATCTCTAATACATTGCTTCTGTTTCTAGGTCATACATTGATAGCGAATCTTGGGTGAGGAGCCACATGGTCTATTTTTACATCAATACGAGAAATTGTCCTATTAGGTATATCATAGCATTCACTCCCAAATGGTGTCCGTGGGTATATCATTGAAATCCCATCCAAATGGCGTCTGTAGGTATATCATAGAAACTACACCCAAATGGAGTACGTGGATACATCATAGAAGTTACACCCAAAGGGCGTCTGTGGGTGTATCATAGAATTCACACCAAAAAGGAGCCTGTGGGTATTTCATTGAAATCCCCCCTAAATGAGCGTACTGGGTAGATCATGGGAACTCCATCCAAATGGCATGTCTGGTATATTAAGATGCCTTATATTCGGGAGATGGTTTCTTATACTCAAAAGGTGATCTCTTATACTCAATAGCTTGATCTAATATGCTCAGCAAGTTAATCTCTTATACTCAGTGTGTTGGTCGCTTATGCTCAGTAGGTTAGTCCCTTATACTCGGTAGGTTGATTTGTTATACTCAGTAGGCAAGTTTTGGTGAGGATTCCATGTCACAGTATCAGCGTCCTTGTACCCAGGACACATATTTCGGTGGAAATATTATGCCACGGATATAACTTGCGTATACCCAGTATATATGAAATGGCGACAGTGTAATCGTTGTTCTTGAGGTGCCAGTCTTGATATACCAGTTCTCGGAGAGTTCATTTCTCCTCGTGTGAATGCTTTGATACATGAATGTCTACTTATTTCCAAGGATTCGCAGCCAAGATGAAATGTAGGCCTAGCCAGCTCATGTAGCTGCGTGACTACTTGAGTTTCAACACAGCAGCGAGTAAAACGATGTCTTTCTTAAACAACATCGACTCGTCTCCTGGCTTCAAACATTGAGGCACTTTTATCGCCCACATATGATTTCAACTGAGTGCGCTTTTAATTAAATATTCGGTCGAACCACACGCCATTATGTTGGGTACAGCGTCGAACCAGCGGATCTCCGAGGATGGCTCCACACAGACACCCTCACCGAGGGATTCGTGATGTTTCTCCGGTACCGTGGACTCTACCAAGGTATTCACGTATAAAGCCTCAACTTGTGAATGCCTTGATCATTTCTCATATAATATGTTCTCATACACATATTTAAGAATCCGTCCAAGGCTATATAGACGTGCGAGTCGGAGAGCTCAAGACCATCGTTTAGGGTCAACTACATTGACTGCACTCCTCTACTGAGCATAACCCACGTCACACACAGCCATAATGCACTTCATCAAAAGTCTGCTCGCGGTCTTGGCCATCTCCATGAGCCCTTCAGCAAATGCGACTCCCGCCCCGAATCAGAGACTATTGCTTGGGTACAACGAAACAGACATGACTGGAAACAACAGCACCATTAAACCCAGACAAGGCGGTGTCCTCGATCCGCATAAGTACTGTGTTTGGACGCCATGGCCTCTCGTTACGTCGTGGGAAGTCAGCTACCCTAACGACTACAAGTACAACCCGGACGGATGCGGAGTTGGCTTGCTCGATAACGTCCGCGGTTTTGCAATGTGCAGTCCGACAATGTTCAAATGCAATCATCTCGACGATGATGGCCAGGTCTTCATTAAATTCAACACCTTCTTCGCCTGCAAGGCCTCGTGGGTCAAGGAAGCCATTCGAGCGTCTACGCGTAACGAGGTCCAAGTCGATTGCTGGCCGGCTTGAGCTGTTGGTCAATATCCAGCAATCGAACTGCTCAAGAGGGGATGGAGGAGGTCGGAGTAATCATAGGCAAAATCACTGCTGGTCTCTTGTATTTTACTTAGTTGTATTTATCTTGCGAGGCAATCTCTCATTAGGGTTTGCAACTCTGGAGGGTTCTGTTAGGGCATTCATAGTTGCTGGATATGGTTCTTTCAGTGCACCGCAATGCGCCTCATTATCTTGACCATCTGTCTAATTATTGGATGTTGAGTACGTGGTAGTAACTAATTGCCGAAGTTATCAGCCAACTTTTCTCTGTATGTTCCAACGCGGAAGAACCATCCGCATGCCTTGAGTATTATATCAAGTTTATTACAGTATCAGATATGAATACCGCTTCAAGGAGTCAAAGCCCCAGGATATCTGCCAAACAGCGCTAAATGCATTGCGTATGACTCCAAACCTCAAAAAACTCCATATCATTCCTCTTTCAAGACATGCTCTCAAGGCTGCTTGGCACGAGCGATTATCACCTGGCCTGGCCATAGCCTGCCCCGTCCATCTCATGGTACTCATTTACTGGTCCTGATTGCCATCCCATGCCCTGCAACTCAGCCCTAGGTGGGTGTACAGGTCTCGAGTCTGCCTGATATATAGGTCGCTGCTGTTGTCCTGGGACTTCGTAGATAGGTTGACTATAAGCCTCTTGTACACCAGGATACTGTTGCACATGTCCAGGTGATGGCGGATGGGATCCGGCGTATGTAGGTTGCATCGGGTAGGCATTTTGCCCTTGCAATTCCGAGGTATTTGCCGGAGGGAAGGGGGGAGGATGCTGCCCATGTAGTTCGGCTCCGTGCGGCGGGGGCGGAGAGTATGGACTATTGCCTCCAGAGATCGGAGAGATTGTGTCGGGTCTTGGTGACGGGACTGGAGAGGGATGCCCATGTTGCTTCATCATACTGGGGCTCGGGCTGTGCGATGGAGGAGGTACCGCAAGTACTGTGCCGGCTAATTCGGGCTTGCCTGGATAGGATGGGTCGGTCGATGGGTTTTGTTGTACTGACTGTGCGATGTTATTGCGGTTGTTTCGGCGATGTCTGATGATGAACCAGATTCCAGCACCAATGAGGGCAAGCCCTCCAACAACACCGACAACTGCACCAGCAATGACGGCCGTATTGGACTTGGATCCGTCATCAGTTGAACCGCTGGAAGAGCCGCCGGAGCCACTTCCACTACCACTGTCTCCCGAGCTCGATCCTCCGCTTCCTGTAGCACTACTGCTCTTAGGCGAACTGCCACCCTTCGTAGCACTTGGTCCTGTGGTACTATAATAACCATTGGTCGCACCTGTTGGCCGAGTCTGAGATTCTGTGACTGAGTTAGCTGAGGGGATCAGGAAAGAGAAGTCCGAGTGAAATATTACCAGATTCTGTCACTCCCGCAGCTTCAACCAAGCCGTTCACTGCGCTGCAGTAGAAGTCGAAGACGGCGAGGGCAGAGGTTATATCTGCGCTGGCTGTCGAATCGCACGACCATTTGACTTCTGACGTGATAGTACTAGAAACCGAGCCAGACATACTCTCCTTGATGCATACGCACGAAGCTAGTGCTTCCACCCCGGTCGGACAGAGCTCCCAGGTTTGCTATTATGGTTTAGCTATTGGTCACATCGAGAATAGTGTTGCGATAGCATGTGGAGAGCTTACAGCTTCAACGGCGTAGGAAACAGCGCTGGCGGCGCAAGGCGCAAGAGCAGAAAATTGTGTCAGGGCAGTGATGAAGTAAGTCACTGGATTGAAATTAGCATGGTTGAACCCTCTGGGTACAGAAAAGTGAGGAAGACGTACTCTCTCCAGACGGGTCAGTTGGGGTTGGGAAAGAGGAAGTTCCATCGTTCATGGCGCAGTATGCAGAGAACATGGCCTGAGCCGACGTGATGTCCTCTGAATGCGACGAGCAGGAGTATTTGACATCGGTATTAATGGCTTGGCTAATCAATAATGAGTTTTGATTTTTTTGACATGCGCAAGTCGCGAGAAGTGGAGCGTCAGGTGGGCAAAGTTCGGCGGTCTATCAATGTCAGTATCTTGTCGAGACGGCGTCGCATTTCATCTCACCATGCTTCTATAGAATTGTTAGTTGGATTTCTATCGGTGACATACAGGGGGAGGGCTCTTGGAAGAAGACGTACTGAACTGCATATGATAGACCGCTGGCAGCACAGGGGGCCAGGTATTCGAACTCGGCAATATCAGTGATATATGCGGAAACAGGACTTGTCGGTGTCGGGAAGGTTGGCAAGTCATCTTGGTTGCAGTACGCAGTCAACACCTAGGCCGCGTGTTAGATGGAGCAACGTCCTGGACATATTTTGAGCTCACTGTTTGGGCCGATGCCTGATCATCGCTGGCGGTAGAGCCGCATCTCGCGCTAACCGAGCTTGACAGCGCCGATGAGATTGAAGCAAAGTTGTTGTCTTGGGTGCAAATACATCCTTGGAGGTCGGTTACAGACTCTGGGCAGCGGTCGTACGTCTGGTACTGGATATTTTCGGAAACCGCAGATGCTGCGCATGGCGCCTGCGATATTTGTGAGTCAATGAGTCTTATCGAGCTGAGAAGACGCGACTTACGAGATACGTGAAGATCGCAAGGTCTGTAACATAGACGACGTCGGCTTTCACCAAAAGCGCGGAGAGCGCAAGTGGTACCACCAAGCGAAGGTGTGAATGCCGCATTATTGCGGCCGTATATGGCTGATAAGACCAAGACGAATGCTTGCTGAAGAAAGGTACCAAAGAAAGGCAAGAATGTAGGAAGTAATCACGTCACATCAGCCCAAGGTCTCGGTTGATGGGGAAAGAAGGAGGGAGGGAAATCTATTGACGGGGAATTTGCAATAGACTGCAAACATTGCCGCTCCTCCACACCCATGGTAGTTCCGCGCCAAAGACGCCATGATAGGCAGACTCTGGGCATCGTGCGAATAGAGACCCCTTGGGGTAACGGTGTGTGCCTGCCGATGGGAGGTGTCAGGACCCCTGTCAGCTGAAAAACATCGTCTCTCGATTAGAGCATGGTGGTGCCCCCATTCCACGCTGCAGGTCCCGCTACTCGAGTAAGGAATGGTTTCGTGAACGGCGCCTCAAGCCACCAAGGCCAAGAGCTGCAACTTTAATGACCAATGCAAGGTCCAAACGGTGGCTCAAGATGGCGTACAGGACGAAATAGCATGTTGCACATCGACATGCTCATAAACTATCCATATCGATGAAGACTGCCCTCCTTGTTGAATGCTCTCGAGGATAACTTAGACAGTGAGATCTCGCATGGATCCGTTCTCCACAACCCCACAATGAGGTTTGAAGGCTTCCTTCTTGGGATACTACAAGCGAGTCGTAGATTTCCTTATGAACTAGCGACTGCAAGCTGCACAATTGACGGCGGAGGCCAATGAGGCTAAGGATGGACATTTTGTCAGGGTGATGGTCCGCCATGTGTCATTGGGCGGGACCGAACGAGGAGGGGACCCCAACAGCGGCGTGATAAATGACCCGCTTGCACGACCTTTTGCCTCGACCTTGTCCGTTGAAGCCGCAGTCACCTCGTTCTCGTCTCATGAAATCGAACAAGTTTGGTTGAGTAATATGGGTTTCCCCTGGTTATTGTAGATGGTCGCCCATCTGAAAAGGTAATCAACGCCTTCGGCATCTCTTCTGGCCCCCTCCAGTCGTGATTTGTTTTGTGAGAAATGTGGAAATAGCCAAAGGAGCTAGACGACGCCACACAACGCACCGGCGGCAGAGAAAAGGGGCACTTGTGAGCGTTGTCGGAAGATCGGCGCGCGGTGAGGCTGATGTCTAGTAAAGCGACGCGATTTGAGACTGGAGAAATACTGATACAAGACTCGTCGTCGAATTTGAGTACTCTGACATGAGGTAAGTATATTTAGATCGGGAAGGTGCGAGATCCTTGATAGATCCTGCTGCCAGACTTTTTTTTGGCCTTTTTCTTTTTTCTCTTTTTTGGGGGACGTGGGCACGTCAATTTCTGGGACACTTGCCAAGGCTGAACCCCCACCTCATCACTCCACCCAGACTTCAACCCGTGAAGTTGTATCCAGCACTTTCGTTGTACTGGACACTACTACTCCAGGATTTCGTCCGCATTGCTGCAGTTGCAGCACCGCATCACTTTTGTTCGGCCTTGCGGCCACCTCCAGCGGCCAACTTGGCTGAAGGACCCTTGCAAGGCTTGATATGCCGAGCGGCGAGACTCGCTGCGGAGGCTTGAGTCTCCTCGGACGGCTCCGCTTCCTTGGTAGAATCGGGCACGTCTTCTGATGGAAGTTTCTTGTTCAACTTCCCCTTGAGCTCTTGTGCCCAATAATAGGTGGTGACGTTGTCAGCGAAGGGGTTCTCCTCGTTGACGAGGTGAACCACCTCCTCCAACAAGTCCTCGACTGGCCAGTCCGAGATCTGCTTCTTTGGCCGTCTTGTCTCCACAAGCCGCTCGAACTTTGCCTCGGCGTCTTTCAAAGCGTTATAGTGCTTCACCTCCCGTTCGGCACCGGCTTTTCGTTCGGCCGTAAGTTGTCGCTGGATGCTCTCCAGCTTGTGCTCCGCCACCTTGTCGAGTTCGGCCTGACGGCCCTTGGCCTGGGTTGCCTCGAGGTCCTTCCACTGCAGCTGGGCAGCATGTTCCTGCTGCTGCGCCGCGAGGGATTGCTCGAGGGCCCCGATCCGTTGGGTCGCCTCTGCCTCAAGCGCTCGAATGTGCGCTTCAGCACTCTGGGTTACCTCCAGCCGGGCCTGTTGCTCGTTGGCGAGGCTGTCCTTCAAGGCTGAGAGCTCTTGCCCGAGTCTCTCGACCTTTTGCGCCGCCTCTGCCTCCTTTGACTGGCTCAAGCCTACTGCGGCTTGGGCTGCCTCCAGAGTTCCCTTCTGCTCTTGGGCGCGGGCGTGCTTCTCGTTCGAGAGGTCTTTCTCAAGAGCCTCAATCTTCTGGTTCGCGGCGATCAACTGCTCTCCTAGGCGCATGTTGTCGCCTTCGAGCTCGGCAAACTTCGCCTCTTGTTTGAGGGAAGTGAGCTTTCGCTCGAGACTCTGCTCGTTACTGGCCTTGCGAGCATCTTGGCTCGACTTTGCGGACTCCATCTTTGAGGCCGCAAGCTCCTCCTTCACAGCCACGAGTTTCTTGTCTCGTGCCGCCAGTGCCCTATGAAGACGGTGGATTTCGGCATCTCGGTCTCGGAGGACCTTGTCTCGTCGCGCGATGTCGTCGCGATGCTGGTGACGTTCGTTGTCAAGAGCATTGTCGGCCGCTATGTACCGACGGACCATGTCCTTGCAGTCGAGAGCTCGTTCCTTGCAAACACCCGACAAGTTCCTCGGGGTTTGGGTGCCCTTGTCGACGCCGGCAACGTCCGAGAACTTTCTTCCGCCGGTCCACCACGCGTAGGCAGCGTCAAACATCTGGCTTCCCCAGCATGTGACAATGGTCAAGATGACCAAAGCAATGCTGGTTAGGCCGGCGACGATGACACTGATGATATTGACTGCGGCTGGAATGGGCAAGGCAATCTGCCGGAACGTCTCGTTGACGACAATGGGAGTCGAGACAACGATCGACACGGCACAGGCGAGGAAACTCTGACCAAATGCCGTGAGGCGTCTTGCGAAGCGGACAACGAGTCGGGAGCCACGTATGGCGGTTATGTGGAGGGCGGGCAAGAGGGCCATGCCCACGACGCCAAGGAGCGCAAGGAGGACGGGAGTTCGGGGCAGTGGCACCCGGTCTACGAAACCCGGGAGCCTAAGGCCCCGTTCCACGCCGTTGCAGAAGCCCTGGTACATCGCGAAGTGGGCATTCCCAACCGGATAAAGAATGTCGTTGCCACGGTAGATTCTCTCGTAACAGCTATGGGTCCTGTAACGAGATTCCACGAGGGGGCCAGACGACAGCACGCCGCACAATTGTGCGTACAGCGCGAAGAGGGTGTCAACCATGATGACGGCATGGGACAGGAAGGGGGACAGACGAGGGGGCGCGTCGACCAAGGCGGTAACCGCGATATCGCGGGCCTGGACGAGCGCGCCGATCACCTCGAGGTGCTTAGAGGAGATGAGGAAGGGGGGTAAAAAGATGGCGATAAACGCCGCAAGGAGGAACAAGAACATTGTCTTGGAAGGCATTTTCTCTCGTCTAGAAGATGACGATGATGATGATGATGGTGATGGTGGTGGTGATGGTGACGGTGACGGTGGTGATGATGGAGATGGAGGAGTTGTTGATGTGTGATGGGTGCGGGTTTGTCTGAGGAAGTCGGACGTCGCTGGAAGAAAGTTGGGAAGGAAAAGGAAGATGGGAGAGGACAGGTGACTAGGCAGGTCAACAACAATCGCAAAATCGCGAGTCACCCAAGCGACCAAAGTTGGGATGAAAATTTGGAAGGAACAAGAATCTTGAAGGTGAACGGATCAAATTCTGCTCACTATTTTGGCGAGCTCTTCTTTTCAAGTGAGAGTTGTTCTAAATACTCTCATCTCAACTTCACCTCTATTTCAACCTGACATCTTCCTTGAGGAGATCTGAGGAATAAAGTGAGTACCCCTTTCTTTTCCAACCTACCAACAAGGCTCATGTACAAGCATTACATGAGCTGAACATAACAGGGCCACGGCCCGTTTTCCTCGTGGACTCTTTCGAATGTACGAAACCGTCGCAGTTCCGTGTTTCAAGATTGAGTTGCATATATATATATATATATATGTGTGTGTGTGTGTGTGTATGTCTAAGATCTCCAAGTGATTGCCTTTAGAGACGAGGGTCTTGCAAATGTAACTGTTTACCAATCATCAAATAGAACAAACTGTAGGAGAGCCAAGGAGAGCCAATTCTAGAACTTTCAAGTAGGTTATTGAGACATCATCCCCCTTGAGTTTATAGACACACATTGAATCAGTCTTCAAGCCTGAGGCTCCATGCGCTATGTTGAGTTTTTGTCTTTGGCTAGATGGCCGATGAATGAACCAAAGTTATAATCTAATTAAGAGAATAACGGCCAATGATACAATACTGCAAGATGGAATTGCCGCTTTTCAAGAAATGTAATGTCTCAAGACAGTGTATCTCCGGCCACACTCACCTATCTAAAGCTTCAAGAAACACCCTGAAAACGTTCGAAGGACAGACCGAGCTGTAGATAGTAATTTGGATGTCAATTCAAAAGCTATGATGAAAACTTTCGTTCGAATCAGTCAATGGATGGCAGTCGGTCTATGTCAAGTAGAACAAAGCTGTGTCTTCAAAGGCAATTTGGAGACGCTGCCCAATCATGGTTAGCATTCAAGCTGGTGTTTGACCTCAGCCAATCGATGGGCAGCACTCGAGTGACTGTCTTCGATGAAGAAAACAATACAGATGGTGATTCAAGCTTATTGTTGTCAGGGAACAATAAGCTTTATAGATGCATCAGCCCATCCATGGAGGCGTGGGGGTTGGAGGTCATGTTGCTGAAATAAGCTCGCAGTCAACCAGCTGAAGTAGCCAGTATAAACCTAGCAACACGCACCTGCTCCTATAGAAGAAGTATATAAATCAATGAAAGTGTTTGGCCTGAGCTTCCATTTATGACCTACTATGTAGAAGTTTCTTTGACTCAGATATGCAAAGAAGACTGCAAACTGCATTCCACAAACCACTTACGGTTATTTTGCCTTCAAATTTCACATTGTCTATCATTGGCAAAGCCAAACCAGCGTTTGAAAGCCAGATCTCTAGGGCTGGCCTGGGCTCGTGTTTGTATCGAAAGGCATATCGAACACCTACTTCCAAGGTGAAACATTTAGAATTCCCTAAAGGTGTCCCAAGTAAAAAGACACTGGACAGTTGATGTAGTTGGACTTATCTAGTATAAGAATTCCTCGGTCATTTCCTCCTACCAATATCAACTCTTCAGTTGTCAACTCGTCGCACAAAACAGTATCAACAATGGTGACTACCAACGGCTTGGGCAAGCTCCATATCCCCATCATATCTCGAGCAGGGAAAAAGAACAAGCAAATGCTGATTCTCAAGGAGGAAGCAGAGAAAGCTGTTGAAGAACTACGCATCCAACAGAGACAAGACTCAATATATGAAGCTAAGGGCTTCCTACGGGACTTCGTCAACGAGCGGTGGAGCAAATACTGGAGCCAGACAAGAATCAAATGTTCTCTGACGATGCCAGAGCTGGTTGCTCTTGGATACCTACCACAGCATGAGGGGACCAAGGAATGTCGAAGATTGATCAGTGTGCCGGTCAAATTCGATGAGATAGGGAGCGAATTGTGGAAGAGGCTTGCGGGCATGGTTCAAGACTCAATGCTCCTCAACGAAGACAATGGTGTTCAGGAAGCATTTGAGCGACAGACCGCGAATGCATATGTGCAAGCTACATCTTCCCGAAGAGACGCCAATGATTATCAAGTCCTACCCGATCAACATGAAGCGCGAACCCTTTACCAGAGCTGGAGCTCTTGTGAGACGCAACAGAGGGGTTGCATGTTCTGCGGTGAGGGTAGTGTGAAACACGAGAGCTTGCCCCCGTCTATTCGAGAGGAACCATACACTGCGTCCAATGACGATGGCTGGCTCAATCCCCAAAACGATCCTTCTGTTTGTGAAGATGTCTTACTCGATCGACAGTCGTCAGCCTCTAAAAGCTTCTTCGAGAAGCTCAACATAGTTCGCGAGCTCGGAACTCGAACCGTAAGCATCGTCAGTGCAAATCTGGCATATGGCTATGGGTACCAAAATGTCTTGCTAGACCGTACGCGGGTGATTTGCCTGGATGCATAGTAGGGTTGCAAAGAGTCGAATATGTGCACAATACTAAAGGGCAGGAGTCTGGATTGTGCTGTGTCTGTACGGTCTATCACGCGGGGGCCAGAGTGAGCGCGACCAGTTCAATGACAAATGGAGAATTTGAAGACAAATCAGTAGCCTAGTGCTTGAACGGTGTATCTACGGGTATCTATCCATGAAAGTGTAACATCGTACGAACCAATGATGGCATCAATCATCAAGATCAAGACTTCGAACTGTCCCCAGGAAGTCGCCCTTTGCGCCTCTCAGCAGCTCATCCATGTCCACTGTGCCGTCGGCGATGTATCTCTCGCTCACTCCAGCATTGACCCTCTTCGCAAGGAGCTGTTTCAACTGTGCCCTCAAGGCTCCAACTTCAGTCTTGGTCATCTCTCTAGATTCTTTCTCTTTGGACTTCCTGCCACTACCGCGACCTCCCCAGTTTGAGGCTTTCTCCATCTCATCACTGTCATATTCCACACCAAGCTCTTCAGCAGCGTTTCGCATCCAGTTGTCCTCCTTCCCACCCTTCTCCTTCGCAAGAGCAGAGTCTGCAATTTTCTTGGCAAGGGTCACTCGTTCCTTCAGGCGAGACACTACACGGCGGTCGATATCAATTGTTCGGACGAAGAAATCTGTTTTCTTGCTGGCCCTATTCTTTGATGATGCATGGACCTTCGCGATAAGTCGTCGCGTGGGAGTCACCTCTTCGGGTGCGCATAGAAGAATGCTTAAGCCTGATCTCTCGGCGCGAGCAGTTCGACCCGACCGATGGACGTAGGCATCGGCTGCTCGAGGTACATGATAGTGTATGACTACATCGATTCCTGGAATATCAAGACCACGGGCGGCAACATCGGTCGCGACTAGAATGGCTGATGTGTCTGGTTTCGAACTTGTGAAACGCTCCACTGACCTAAGCCGCGCCTTCTGAGGCATCTGAGAGTGCAAGGCGTGCACGGGGAGATTGAGATTCTGTAGCATAGGAGTAAGACGCCGAACGGCACTGATAGAGTTTGTGAAAACCAATATTCGTTGATTGGCTTGAAGGAGGACGAGCGAATACAGATATAGATCCTGAATGTGGTCAGCTGTGTTGTTCATTATAACTCATGGGTTTTGTCTACCTTCTCCATGGCACCACATTCAACAAGTCCTTCCTTGAGACCAGTGGCCATCTGAGATACCGGATTGACGTCGATGAATTTCGGCTTCTCCTCTCTAAAATTCAGCTTCTTCAGTAGGTATTCCATAGACTGCGCCTCGGTCATGAGATCGTATTTGCCCTTGCCAGCGAGTTTCTGCTGTAAACCTCTGTTGAATGTTGCCGAGAAAACGAGGGTCTGACGTGGAGAAAGCTCATCATCTTCTTCATCCTCGTTCCCTTCAATTCGATCGAGAGCGTTGAAAATGTCTTCTGCCTCCTTGAAGTGCCCCTCAGTGAGCAGTCGGTCAGCTTCATCAACTACGAGATACTGCACTTTCCTGAAAGATCCAAGAAGAGCTGTACTTGCACTGAGTACCTCCCACAATCGACCGGGGGTACCAATGACGATGTCCGCTTTCTCCAATTGTCGCTGTTGCTTTTGGACGGATAGTCCTCCAGTCACGGAGCATACAAAAGGAGATATCTCTAACCCGGCGCACACTTCTTTGATATGATTTGTAATCTGATGAGCAAGCTCTCGGGTTGGAGATAGTATCAGTGCGATAGGAGACTTGGTCTCCTTCTGCTTTCCGATTTCTCGTTCGTTCAGCCATGACTCCACTATAGGTATAGAGAAAGCCAAAGTCTTTCCAGAACCAGTGGATGCCTTTCCAATAACATCGTGACCAGCAAGGATTTTAGGAATAGCAGCTGATTGAATCGCAGTCGGCTTTGAGAACCCCAGTTTTGATAAGGATGATATTACAGCAGGGGATATTTCAAGCGAAACCCAAGCCGACATATCAGTATCCTCTGCTGGCCCATCTGATTCCTGCAACGTTGAAAAGACATTGCTCTCTAGTTCAGGGTCCTCGGTGGGCTTGGAGTTTTTAGGCTTCTTGCTCTCTTTCTTGATCTTCTCTTTCTGCCCATTATCACTATTCCGCGAAGTCTTCGGTACCGCTTCCTCTTGCGGTACTTGTGGAGGGTCGTCGAAGCCTTCGAATTCGCTCGCATCGGAAGACGGCGCAGCTGTCACCTTCGAGAATGTCAGTATGATAGCTACTGCACAACAGCAAGGGAAAGCTTACGAATTGGACCGTATTGCCATTGCGCACTACTTCTACGCCTTCCACTTCCTCTAATCCAAAGAATCCCTCTGCATCATCGAACATCTCAGGTACGCTGACCTCTTTCCATGCCAGAGAATCCGCCGTCACTATTCGTTTCGGTTTCGATGAGAGAGTCTTGGAATTGGCGAGTTTTGTCCGTTTGGATGCGGACGGCTTTCCAGGGCTCTGGGTCTTTCGCTTCTTGGCAGTGCGATCCATCTTGGCTGAGCTGTGGCAGTACGGCGGAGAGACGGAGAAGTGAAAAGATGTCGTTGTTGGATGTAGCTCAAGCTAGAATGGCTCTCACGAATTTTTTTGGTTGCGACCCTTCAGCGTGGGGGGCCGCACAGACCATAGCTTAAATCAGCCCTACAGAAGACCTGCCCCTCTGCTGAAATTTTCCAATAGCGGAATTACAGCCCGTGCATACTCAACTGAGAAGCTCTATTTCGCTGTGACAGCCGTCGAAATGGGGAAATCTTCAAAAGATAAGCGAGACGCCTACTACAGACTTGCAAAAGAGCAAGGTTGGAGGGCGAGAAGTGCTTTCAAGCTACTGCAACTTGACGAGGGTATGATTTCTCTCTGTCGCGCGTCTTTAATGCTGTGTCTAACCCGGGATAGAATTCGATCTCTTCAAGGATGTTACCCGGGTAGTTGATCTATGCGCTGCGCCAGGCAGTTGGTCACAGGTTCTATCCCGTGTTTTAATTAAGGGCGAGAAGTTTGGCCGAGCAGCATGGCAAGATAAGGAAGCCAAGTTTCGTCAACAGATGCTTCGTGTCTTCGGCCCGGATGCTGCTCCTGATAGGGAAGAGACATCAATTTCCCCAAAAACAGGTGCTCAGGATGATCAACTAAGGCCTCGTGAGGGTGTGAAGATTGTGTCCATTGATTTGCAGCCTATCAGTCCGTTGCCCGGTATCGTCACTCTTCGTGCGGACATCACACATCCTGCGACTGTCCCTCTTCTTCTTAAAGCTCTAGATCCGGATTATGAGCCAAGTTCAAGGAGCCAGCAGGCTTCTCACCCAGTTGACCTGGTTCTCAGTGATGGGGCCCCTGATGTCACGGGGCTACACGATCTCGACATCTATGTCCAGTCTCAGCTTCTTTTCGCAGCCTTAAACCTTGCTCTATGCGTATTGAAGCCGGGCGGAAAGTTTGTTGCCAAGATCTTCAGGGGCAGAAACGTGGATGTCTTGTACGCACAATTGAAGATATTCTTCGAGCGAGTTGTGGTCGCGAAACCACGTTCTTCAAGAGCCAGCAGTGTGGAGGCTTTCATTGTATGCTTAAACTTTCAGCCACCGCCAGGCTTCATCGCCAACCTGGACGAACCGTTGGGAGTCGGCTACAGGTTACCTCGAATGGTTCAGGAGCGCCAACAACGACTGCCGATCACAGCTGAAGTGACGATGCAAAATCCACAGACCAGTGCTTGGGACTACAGTCCGGAGGCACAGCTCTTGCCTAAAGACGACGGCATTGTTGAGGTAGAGTTCGAAGACAGGACAGAGGACCAGGAGAAAGACATCAGATGGATCGCTCCTTTCCTAGCTTGCGGCGATCTCTCTGCTTTCGACTCTGATGCATCCTACAAGCTTCCCGAAGGCCATGTTTCACTTGAGCCGGTACAACCACCAACAGCTCCCCCTTACAAACGCGCTCTGGAGATGCGAAAGGCAGCAGGTGGTGCATATGGTAAAACTACTGTAAAAGGTTGATATACGATTGTCTCGCTACAATACTGTCTCAGGAAGCTTGGCAGGATAACTCAATTCAGATCGGACATATGCTTGTTTCCGTTCCCCTTCTTCCAAAGCAGCTTGAGATGGGTTTCTGGATTCGTTGCGAAAAAGTCCGCGGCCTTGAGAGACTTTGTATAGAGCTTCTCACCTTCATCGCTGCTACTGAAGATCCAGAAGCCACGCAGCTTCGGCCACGGCTCCACCACCTCATTCAGGCAGTCCATCATCCAGCTGCCGAGGCCCTTCTGCTGGTATTCCTTCAACACATATACGTCGGTAAGATATCCGAAGGTGACGTGATCTGTGATGACCCTCGCTGAGCCGATCATGACACGGGGCGCTTCCTCTGAATTGTTGTCAGCTAGAATTCCGAGCGTTGAGGTTCAAGAGTACTTGCCTACTGGCTGAGATGATGATTCAGGCTTGACTACGTATAGCCCAACCATCAGGCAAGTCTCGACCACCTTCTTCAATTGCTCTTCGGATAGAGCAGTCGCCCACCAGAGCATGTCAGAACTTAACGCTGCATTGAGGGCGTTGAGGTCTAGAAGGGCTGGGTTGGTTGAGCAGAGATATGTCTCACTGCCCTGGCGGACCCAATTCTTGTAATCAGTTGAAGAAGCCATGATACGAGACGCTATCCAAGTTGTCTAATAATTTGTGGCCTGAATTACACAGATATTCTGACAATTTAATAATGATCAGAAGTTCCAGGGTTTGAAGGTGATTGTTGATATGGTGACTCATAAGAAGAATGATCCAGGATGTTGGTGCCGCATCAACTGCGCCGTCGCGCGCATCGATGTTGATCAACCACTCGGCTAGTGGATTCCCCACTGAGACAGTAGTGACTCGCTAGAATTCAGATTTACAAGAAGAATATCTACTTTCCAAATAGGCCCCTGGGAGCAACGCCATCCCGTTATGTCTCGTATCTTATCATGTCGCACCAAAAATGACTGCACCTTTGAGAATATCCATCAAAAGGAAAGAACCTGGAGATACAAAGTTGCCAAAAAAGTGAGGCTCCACACGTTGAAGTCTGCAGCACCGACATGTGGCCTCCCGGTCGCTTCCTGATGTGATACACTCGCCGAAGACAAGACTATTTCCCTTGTGCCATCGAAGACGCTTCATACGAGTCAGGTAAACTCCCTCCAGAGGGTATCGTAAGATGTCTCTCTGAAGTTTGAACTCAGTGGCAGTGACAGCGGAAGCTGCGAGAGTTTCAATAGATGCAGCGAGATAGTCACATCCGAGAGGAAGATAGCTCCATGAATGACAGACCTGGGCTCTCTCCATCGAGGCTGGCTTGATAATGTCTTTTAATCCACGTGCGAAGAGAGTGATAGCGTCGATGTCTTGTGCAAGCTTTAGCCAGCCTCCGCTTGAGTCTTTGATAGTGGTTTTCATGAGATGCGGTAGCCCCTGCTCGACAATAGTAATGTAGTCGAAGCCGAATATAGTGTTCGGAGTGTGAACCTCATGGTCCGAAGAGTTGTAACGACTCACGGTAGTCTCACGCAGATGCTCCAGTCTTGACCATACGTCAGAGACTACATTTTCGAAAATGTCACTGTCAATATCGGACAGCCTTGTTTTCGCCTGTCGCTTCAATGTCTCAGAAGCCGAATTAGTGAATTTAATGCCGGACACGCAGTCATCTCTCTGAAGTAAGCGGTGCTGAGCCATATGTAGCAGAACGTTAGTGGCCGCCACCAGCCATGCCCTTCGATCCCCAGCATCGTAAAGAAGCACTGGTATCCTTGAAGCCATGTTAATGATTTGCTCATAATGTCCTGTCAGAGGGTAGTAAAGTTTCTCTGGCGATTTAGAGCCCAACTTCAGCTTCACATGGGCAGCGATGAACTGCGAGCTGCCGAAATTTAAGTCGGAGACAATAAGACTCCGACCTGACTTCTCGCACTCCGAATAATTGATCAAATAGGTACAGTCTGATTTCCCGAGGTTGATCTCAGCAAATTTACACCAGCCAAGTATTGCACGGGTGGACCTTAAGTCTTCTAAGGATACTTGATCCAGCAGAGCTCTTGAGGGGCATTTACTGACGCCGTCACGATATGAAAGGTGCGCCCCTTCATTTGCTACAAGGTGCCACTGAACCAAGCCGCCCTTTATAGAAGTATGCAAAAGCATAGCAGTAAAGCCCTTGATAACGAGACCTCCGCCAAACTCGACAACGTGATTTGCCTCGCAAAGTTGAGCCATGAATTCGAGCGGCATCTCCAGTCCGATTTCGTCGTTTCTAGACGGTATGGGAAAGTGACTAGCGAGAACTGGTTCGTTGAAAAGCTGAAGCCAACATGTTGGGTCCGGCTCGTCGATTTGCTGGTATTTAACTGTGAAATGTAAATTTACCATTCCTTCGCTAGACCTGGTATATGTGGGAATCATCAAGCCGGTAGCAGGTTTACCCCAAAAAGGAGACAAACTGAGGGCAACCACTGCCCATGAGATCTGCTGTACCAGACTCACTGCCCTTTCGATATTTACAAGGGCGGACAGCGTCAACGAAGTCATTTCCAGTGCCCCTTCTATTTCATGTATTCCATGAGGCTGATCAGATACTGTACTGGAGTCAGTATCGCTCAAACTCTTGCATCATATGGTGCTAGCTCAAATTCCTTCTCAATTATCTCAACTTCTGAGGGTGATTCGATCTCTCTCAACAGGGGGGTTACTTACATGGTTCTTGGGTGCGCTGTCCGTTGCCTAGCATTTGCAATAGATTGAGCACAGTCTGGCTACTATCGGGCCAGAAATATTCAAAGAAATTCGAGCAGGTACTTCCATACGCCTCAGTTGCAGTGCCAGTCAATGCAAGGATATCGCCGACTTGACGAAATTCACCTAGGATGCGATGGCGTTGCCAGTTGCGTACCTGTATCACCAAGTTGACCTGTGATGACACAGCATCGGCACTCTTGGTGCTTCTGAGAGCCCTCGTGACAAGCCTGTCGTAAGCTTGCAGTGCATTTCGGGGTTTACGAAACATTGCCTCATCAATAAATTCCTTCAGAAACTTGGAGATGACAATAAAGGGATGCTCATCCTTGGTAACAAATGTTGTTAATTCCAAATGTGTCGTCTCGAATTTCTCGAGCATTTCCAGGGGTGTTGGAAGGCCAAGCCTTGAAGAGTAGTCGTCTACTACCTGAAGCCGTTATTAGCTACTGCAGATCGACCATATGTGATGACCTTGTATACTTTGTTGTGCAAGCCTAGCAACGATAGCCCCCGGCCCTCCTGGATTGAGCATATGTTGATTTTGAATCTCTCTACCACAGACTTGAATTCCTCATTCATATCGTCGAGATATTTGCTGTCAACGTGTGGTGGTATGAAAGAGGACTGGTTTTTGCGTCGTGCGGTCAGGTTAGCAAATTTGAGAGCTATGTCTTCCCATGTAGCACTCGAACTGGCTCGATGTGGCGTTCCTAAGAATATGATATGACTTGTCTGAGACCGACATGCCAGTGATTGGCAGAGAGCCTTAGGAAAAGCATGTCAACAACAGGCCGTTTTTGTGCCATTCACTACGTACCTCCTTGACAATGAGACCCCCCAGACTGTAGGCTATGAAGATGAGCGCAACCTATTGCAGTCAGTCTAACACGTCATCTTACGATTCCCAAGTATCTTACATTGTTATCAATCTCCCTTTCAATAGACATTGCAAGGTCCAGACCATGTTTCTTCACGCTATTCTGATGGTCTGATGTGAAGAGCCCATTGACATTGTCTAGCTCGTACCCATACGTAAATATCCGCCTCTTGGATCTGACTAGGGAGATACTCAGTAGGCCAAAAAGTTCGCACAGGCTTTTCATTCAAAGTTCCGGGAATATCATATAATGACACGGATTTTGGATTGACGACTTCAGGAGCGGAATCCCCCAGACCTCCACCCTCAACACTCGGACTGTTCTCCCATGTATATCTTGGGTGACCCTCTAATCCGTGTACAAAGATTATACTGCAAGATGTTAGTTTGACGGTCAAAAACATGTTTTCTCACGGACTTAATAGGATAGAAAACCGGGCTGTAGCTCTTATGAAGTCGCGTGAAGCCTACTCGATTGACATCAATCATTGCGGCTTGGCGCCTGGCAAAATAGTCTATAAATTCTAGCCCTGGAGGGTCCTTGCTTAGGCTTTCTGATGCCATTATTGCAGTCTTTGACCTCGACAGTATTCCAGATAGACAGTTTGTTTTAATCAGCGCCTTGGTGCTGTTGGATTGAGCACACTCTCATTGGGCTTGATGCGGCTTGTCTATTGGGCATCTTTGGAAACACCTCTCACGTGCTCGTTTATTTCTTTTTCTTGCCTGCTATCTCCTCGCGCTCTATCTTGTGTTCTATATCGTAGGACAAAACACAAGACCTATGGTTGAACTCTTATTACAGTCAACTCACTCGGCTAAGTGAAGTTCCAGCTTGACAAACGCGAGTGTTGTCTCTCCGTACTTTATACAGTGGGGACAGTAAGATTCAAGTAGTGTTAGGTTATGTCAGATCTACAGCAGCCGCCTGCTGTCTTACCTCAACTCAACTATTTACGGGGCCGGATGCCTAGGGCTTTTTTGAAGCACTCTTCTCCTCTTCCCGACTCGTTGCACGAGCAGTTTCCTCCGTACTCTACTGACCATGTCGACTGAATGACATGATTGAACATGCCTAAATAGCCTCAAGAGTGTGGCCTGAGTGGATAACCGTTGTTCGCCTGATGCGAACCGGCCCCTCATCGCGCGGGGCTCTTGCGAATGTGGAAATTAGATGTTCAGGCGTTGGCCTGTAACTCTCGGCGCCCACATCCGAGATGAGGAGAGCCAGGGTCTCCGCGGACGCCAGTGTACACTCTCACTTGGCAGTTTTCAAGATGGCAGCAGAGCGCAGAAGAGCCGCTTCTGAAGTGTTGTAGATGCATCACGTTGCTATATTCAAACCCCAAGATACACCGAGTAAATTGAAAAGATATGAGCAGCCATCCATGGTGAGCATTGACCTATCACGGGAAAGTTTCGTTTCACAAGCACTTGAAACTCGGTGGACATCAAAATCTTCAACATCAACTCTTGATTCTCATTCCTACAGATGGCCAAAAACTGGTGCGCCATCGTTGGCAAATAGATAATATATGACATCGAACCTTTATATAATGCGACAGCTAAAAGCCGCGCTCTCTTTTATCAATCAATCCTCCCCAAAAATAAGCAAATGCTTCCAAGGTATCATGCAAAAAACCCGGGGTGCCCTCATAGTGGCTAGCCCATCGCGGTTGTCTAGTGTCCCAATTCACAAACCCCATCTCTTCTTTTGAATCACAGACCCGAGGCGCCCGTTGATTCCTGCTTTGCAACCGAGTATTATAAAAAACTTTCTTCTGTACAGATCATCACCAACCGCCTTCAGCACCCAGGCATCGTCGATTGGCCAGTCTTTGTTGTGTTCAAGGAGTGACATGAATCGTGGTGTATTAATCGGTTGCGGCGGGGATTAAGTAGCCCCGGATTCGTTTGGCCGTGTGACCAGCTCTAAGACTTGACGTTCATTCGTGAGAGAGGACAGATCTACAGAGCGAAGAAGGCGAACAGAGCGGCGCCGAGGAGGGCGACATTCACGCCTGACTTCACACCTGCGTTGGCCGGGGCAGCGGTTGTGCTGGGGGTGCTGCTAGTCTCAGCGGCGGTGGTGCTGGATCCGGAGGTGGAGGCGGCGGTCTCAGTTGCTGAGGCAGTAGAGTCGGTAGCATCGGCGCTGGCGGTGCCGGAGGAGCTCACAGCGCTGCTGGTGACAGTGCTGAAGGTAGAAGAGTGCTTGGTGCTGCTGGCCTTGGCGGAGGCGGAGGTGGAAGTAGGCTTGACGGCGGAGCTGGAAGAGGAGCTCTTGCCACCAGAGACATCGCCGCCGGTGGTGCTGATCTTGATGGACTCGTAGGTACCAGATCGGTCACCGTAAGAATACTCCTTGGCACCCTCGACACCGTTGCTGTAGTCGGTGATGACAACGCTCTTGTAGTAGCCGAGGAAGGGAGCATCAGCGAAGTTGGTGTAGCCACCAGCCCACTCGACGGTACCCTTGGGAGCGTCCTTCTTGCCAGCAACCCAGGTTCCAAGCTTGATCTGCATGGGGGTCTGGGGGTAGGTAGCACCTCCCTTAGCATCGGCGTATGTCAAAGTCCGGACAACGGTACCGTCGATGATCCAGTTCAGACGCTCGGCGGTCCAGTCAATGGTGTAGGTGTGGAAAGTGTCCTGGGGGCTTCCGACGGGAGAGATACCACCACGATCGTAGGTGGTCGTGTCACCCTTGCTGAAGTAGTTGGTTTGGACGTTGTACTCGTCACCACCGAGCCACTCCCAGTCGATCTCGTCCAAATCATCGGATTGAAGCACAAAGCTGGTGACTACACCCTGGCCGACAGACGCGCGAACAGTCACGTCAACCTTTCCGAAGAAGATGTACTTGGTGCTGCTGATGGTGGGGGCCTCGTTCTCATTGCTGATGCTGAAGACAGCGCCGAGGGAGGGATCGTAGGAGAGCTTGGTTCCATCTGCTACTGTGAAAAAGTCGTTCTCACCCTTTGTGAAGTCTATGCTGACGGTACCGCCAACAGCAGGGTCGGCAGGGCAGTCTATTCGGATTGTTAGCACTTTGCGCGTTCTGATGAGTCTAGATAATTAAGCTTAATTCTTACCCTTCTTTGTGGGGTCACAGGCAGTGAATGTCTGAGCAGAAGCAAGTGTGGATGCAAGCAGAGCCACGGTAGTGGCGGAGAGGACCTTGGAGAACATTTTGGAGGTTGTGTGAAGAGTGGTTGATTGAGGAATTCGAGAGTCGGATGTGTCTTTGTTGAGAATTTGGTGGAGCTGAAAAAGTTGAAGAGCTAAACAGAAGAGCGAGTGTTTTGTTTAGCAAAGGTAAACAGTCGTTAACGAGAGACTGAAGGTGTTTGTATTAGAATAGACTATAAATGAAGAGACGTAGGAGAGTAGCTGAGGCGAACAAGAGGCTGTTCTTGATGAGCGAATGTAGAAGCAAGATAATGGAGCAGAATTAACAAGAGAGGCGTCCTGGGGGGTGAAAGGGAGGTTTTATGATCTCAAAGCCAGAGAGCGCCCATCTCGTGCCAACCACCAGAGGCACCAACGGCACCCTGCCTGCATCTTGCCTTAGTCGCTCTTTAGTCTCTTAGCCTCTGACCCCTGGAGGCTTGGAGGCTTGGGGAGGGTGCTGAATGACCGCGAACGGGGAAAGGAGGGTGGAGCCAGGACGTAGCTGCCATTTGGTACGGAGCCTAGCGCCCTCGTTATTTTGTTGTATTGTTGTATGCTCGCCCGTTCGAGGAATGCTCCAGATTTGTGGCGCTGCTTGGGCGACCGGGGCTAATCCCGCCAGGGTAATGTAACGTGCGCGGATAGTCCCCTTTTCCTGCTAGCCCGCTCCCTCTAATTCTTATTTTGGTGCATTGCACGCCGCCTGCACTGAATGAATACGAGCAGGCAGGAACGAGCGTGGAGAGAGAGAAAAAAATAGTAGGTCGCACCTGCCTGCGCTGCACCAGTTGGGTTTGACACGCGCCGCTTGTTTGCAGTTTCCCGCTCCCCATGGCATGACAATTTCCTTCTCCGTCGCCTAATTGCAGACGTCCTCGGCAGCCATCATTGCGAAAAGACTCACTTCTGCATAGAGTCGTATAGTGATCTAGAGTGGCTCGAGTGGCAGTGCCACCGCAAGTGTGTGGTGTTTTCGATCATGGCGACGCCATCAATGATCGCCCCTATGACGCTGAATAACCAGCCTCCCATTCCATCGCAGCAACCACACCAGGCACACAGTAACGCCGCCGACACACACCTTTCGACGGAAACAGAAGAAGACGTTCGAAGCCGTTGAACATAGATGATGAAATCATCTCAAATCCAGCCTCCAGAGATGCCCGTCCATTACACAATGCACTGGGTACTCTAGAACGAACTGGAGCAGCTGATCTCTGTTGATCTCATCGTATACGGTGGCACCGCATCAGTCAGTGATCTGGCGTGGTGTACCTGCGCACGCCCATCTTGCAGCGCAGCGAAGTGCAGTGACGCTGTGTTTGACAGGCGCCTACCGCAGTGAGTCTAGGGCAGGTGGTTTAGCCAGGTACCGCGCTCGCGAATCCAGTTTCCAGCAGGCCGTTTCCTGGTCGAACGAGTTTATCCCCTCGGGCCCCCCTGTTAGAGATTCTCGTTGCCGAGCGAATCATCGAGGCGCCATTCTTCACTAAGCTTAAAGTGAATAGGGGTCCCTCGGCGCTCATCTGCCAACCCTTGGCGGAATCGCTGCCAATGCACGCTTCACGGTTCAAGAGCGCGCACAAATATCTGGCAGGCCAGGGAGAGATCAATGCAATCATGACCCGTCCGATGATTCCCCCCTGCGTTCATCCATTATGCCGCCTGCTCCCTTTCGTCCAATCGGTCAAATTAACCAGCGGCTTAACTAATAAATTGTTTCTGTGAACAGCAGTCAGCAGCTGTTTGTTCCTGCACTCCGGCAGCCTGGGGCAGCCTATGGCGAGCCCGACACTCATTACTGGGCATTGTGGTTGAAACAGGAGGAGGCTGCTCGAGTCCAGGTGCAGCCAGTGCAGTGCAAAATATGTGACCCTTTACCCACTTCTGCCCAGACTGTGATGGAGCCTCTACCGTTGTCCAAGACATTCTCAGTGCCTGGCCATCGGACCGTCGACAGCTATTCTCAAACACGATGCAGGCCTCCTGGAGCGAATCCTGAGCGTCGGCGCTGGGCCGGCCCTGCAGACTCGGCGCTCGTGATGCACCCGGAAGGATGGCGCGGAGAGGTGGGAGGGCAAACAACTAAGCAACGTTCCATATGATATCATCTTTTTTTTCTTCATTCACTTTGTTTCTGTCTATGTGTGCGAGGTGTGGTGTCGGCCTCTCCATAGCGTTAAAGAGAGGCCTCTCCATAATGGAAAGAGTCTCAGTTGCAGGCACTTCCAAGCCAGTAGGAATTCGTATTTGCAAGGTCGGATTGAGGCTGTGCAGTGTTATGTCTTGCACAACTGACTCAGCCTACCTTGGCTACGGCACTCCCTAATGGTCCATTACAATGCATCCACGAGGACCCTGATTTACACTACACTTACTGAGTGCAAATTGAGCACCAGGCAACGCTTGCATTAACCTTAACGCCGATAACGTTATTCCTCCTCAGCACCAGCAGTACGAGACTCCAGCGGGCCGCCTGCCAGCCCCAACTTAATGTTAATAGTTTCTGGAAATCAAACTCCACAATGGAATCACCAACACACTACCAGCGAGCCAGTCAGGAGTCGCCACTCTAAAATTAGGTAACAAAGCGGCCCTGGGCCTGCTGGTTCCTTGCATGGCGCGCCAAAATGCTGAATTTTTGACGGCCATTGCCGTAAGCCGACATACAATCGACGAATATCGTCATTTCCAGGCTTCATTTTACCGTCTTGGTGTTGTTGGCTGCAAGTTTACATGACTTCTTTATTCTATGTGGCCATCTCTTTGTGATTTCCTATAGACCACAATACTGCGCAGAGTTGGTTGAGTCTTTCAACCATGACGGTTGCTAAATTGTCCGCTCGCTTGTTATTTCCTTGAAACGTCGCTCAATTTCTGTCTATTTTGCGTCACAGCTCAATCCCCCCTCAGTACCCGTCATGTGGGTGCCATCTCTGTTTGAGTGTTCAAATCGCGAGAGATTGTCATCGAGGAGGATTCACTCTCTGGCGGGCAATGCAAGCGCACCCTTTATCAAATCGATTTCAGGTTTGCTGCTCCTAGCGGTGCAGACAAGCGAAGAGCTTCCGTGTGACTAGATCTGGTCTCAGCCAATGACAACCTACATGGCTTTGTCGAAAGATCTGTATACCAGCAGTGAGTCGCCTGGGCACCGGTGGCCTTTAGCCGCATGGACAACGGCATGCAAGTCTGCGGCGGTTTACAGTGCCGGAGTATTGCAGCCTAAGCGCTTCTAATCGTGTCTATGTGATGTCTCCGCATCCTGCTGGCGTGCGAACTCCGCGGCTCATCTGAGAGAGACGAAAGACCAGCTGCGTACTGTATGAGCTCATCAAACAGATGTCAAACATAAGAGAACGAAGCATATGGGACGGCTACTTCTGGCGTAACTTATATTCCTCCTCCTGAGCTTATCACAGATTAAATCGAACCAAAGGACAAGTGCAAGGAGCAATTGCTGCAACGATATGGAATGGTACCAATGTGTCCGCAAGCTGCTCAAGCAGCATCATCTCCTCACTTTCTATGAGCAAGAGACCTTGTCCGCTGGGTGACAGTACTCTCCGCAACTAGGCTTCTCCGGATCTCAGGATGTGGGAGTACAGGCACAACTCTGGTCATCCGGGGCAAGGGAAGCTATAGCTTACAACTACGCCCCTGAAACTACATCTTGATCACAAACTAGGGTCCACATGACAACGCCTGTGTATCGTCTACCCTCAAAGCCAAGCTCCAAACTGGAAATAAGAAAACGCAGTAAGACGGCCGACACCTGGGAATAGCGCTTATTCCGCAACTCATACATCGTCGTTAAAACGCCTTCCCTTATTCCCACCACACGGGAATAAGCTAGGCACGCAATCGCACTCACAAAGAACACTCTAGACTCACGGTATGAGTCTTCGGACGTTTGCCGCGGTCGAATGGATGGAGCAAGCCAGGGACAATCCGGGGGCTGGGAACACACTGGCAGGTCGTTTTCCATGCGCCAAGCGCCACCGACACACGATTTACCGGGAACGGGAACAGGCAGGACCCTTTTGAAACTTGGAGACGCTCATCTGTCGTCAGCGCCCATTGTCTTACCCGTTTCTCCGGGGTGACGATCACTAGATGGCTGGAAGCTCTAGAATCCTGGTAGCGTGCATTCCAGACCGGACGGAGACCGTTGTCCCCAGCGGGTTCTCACGCTCATCGCAATGCTTACCGCATACCGGACGCTAAGCCGCAAACGGAAGACTGTTTACGTTATTGTGAGTCTGGGCATCATTACCTGTTGCATCAAGGTGATGCAAATCGGTGGCTAGCATTTTAAAAGTGCTCATTCGAGTTCTTGTAATAAACAGCTCACGAAAGCCTCTAGCCTTGGTGTTTTGGCATTCTGCGGCCTTGGCCGTCCGCTCCGGGCGGAGCTACGTCACTGTGCGGCGCGGGGCTGGGGGCTTGGTAAGTGCCGGGTCAGCTCCACTCCTCCGCGAAGCTTATCGGGCATTAGCGAGCTTTGGGGTTCCTCAAGGTGCACCCCGGCTTTCTCAACTAGTGATACAAAAGTTGTGTGTGGATATAACATGGGAATTGCAATCGGGGACATGGAGACGCTCAACTTCTACGAGAGAAGCAGAAGCATTGGTTCAAGCTCCGCCGGCAATCGTCCGCGGAGGACAGAAGCCTACAGAGCTTTGCAGCGCCCCTGACCACGTTGAAATGGCAAGGTAGGCTATCTAGATTCCTTATCTGGTAAGGCACTGCCTCTCCTTGGCATCAGCATATGAAGAGAAGTAAGCTTTTAGTTATTTTCGGTTCTGCTTGCTATAGTTGACTATCCGGGGTTCTCGGAGCTCCCCCTCGTGCTCGTCATGGATGTGGAAACCTTCTCACATCGCGGGGTAGCATCAGTCCCACACAAACACACATACCGAAACTCCCGCCTCGAATACCGGCACGGAGTTGGTGTGTACGTGTACGCATGCAGGCAGGCGGTCAAGCTAACTGTAGATGGTGGATTTCTGTGCACATCGATTCGCGGACGAGAGCTCTGGGACTAGTGTATGTTACATCGTCATTTTGTATAAAGATTTTTGGTATCCCGCCCTCAAGAAGTGAAGTTCCTACGATGCGGATACTTGCATTTTACCGCTTGATTCTGAGCCCCTGTTCGATCATTTCCTTTCTTTCTCAACTCACGGGCGCCGGATTGTCGGCATCATGAACGATATGAAGCCTACCGAGGAGAAATTTGAAGGGGTTAACACCGGGACATCTCCGGAGCCCCCGCAGGGTTATCGTATAGTAGAAATCGACCAAGCGACTGAGAAGCGTGTAATTCGGAAGCTGGATCGAGTTGTCGTGACATTTGTGTTCCTTCTTTGTTAGTCACCCGTCCATGAGTCTACTGCAGTGCACAGATGATACTGATCTTACATAGACCTTGCCGCTTTCCTTGACCGTTCCAATATCGGGAATGCAGAGACAGCTGGCATGAGTGAAGATTTGGGGTTTGATGATTCTCATTATCAGGTCGGTTAAATCCCCATGAAACAAAAAGAAGAGGGGTAAATTGATATCATTTGTAGTGGCTTCTGACCATCTTCTACATCCCATATAGTAAGTTCACAGCAGCGAATAAACTGGCAAAATCTAATAATATCATCAGTCGTCTTCGAATGGTGTGCGCTGATGTGGAAACTGATCCCGCCTCGTGAGTGAGCTCTCAATTGCAATGGTATTTGGATGGCTGACATGAATTAAGATATATGGGCGGGGGTAACTGTCCTCACATGGTATTGCACTTGTAGAGCTCCATGTTCAGGGCATCCTTTGCTAACAAGTGTATTAGGGGTATTGCATCAACTCTTCAAGCCACCGCGTTCAATTGGGAGGGATTGATGGCTGCTCGCTTCTTTCTTGCTGTGAGTGCCGTACATAGGCACCGTTCCTAACAAAATGGAAAGCTAAATATGGATGCAGATGGCTGAAGCAGGGTTCGCTCCGGGCGTCCCGTATTTATTAAGCTTTTTCTACAGGAGACACGAGCTCGGTCTCCGATGCGGCATCTTCCTCTCTGCAGCCCCTTTAGCCACCACATTCGCTGGTATGTCCACCTCTCGGCCTCCATCCGATCAAAACAAGCTAATTCGTGACATAGGGGCCCTCGCCTTCGGCATCACGTCCGGCCATGCATCGATAGCGAACTGGCGATTGCTCTTCATCGTCGAGGGCATACCCACTGTCATCTTGGCAATTGCAGTCTTCCTCTTCCTGCCCGACTCCCCTGATACTGCCAAGTTCCTCACAGACGAGGAGATCGAGGTTGCGAAAGCCCGGGCCATACTACAAACGGGAACAGAAGGCAAGAACAGAGTGGGGAAAATCCATTTTGGAGAAGTCCTCGAGGCGTTCAAAAGCCCCCAGACTCTCATCCAGCCCCTGATGTACTTCAGCTGCAATGTGTCCTTTGCCTCGCTTCCGGTTTTCCTCCCGGCAATCCTGACCTCTATGGGCTTCACCAGTATCCATGCGCAAGGTCTCACTGCACCTCCTTACTTCCTGGCCTTCCTCGTCTGCATCCTCACGACTTGGATCGCCGACAGAACCCGACAGCGGGGGCTGATGGTGTTTGGGCTCTCGATCATGGGCGGCGTAGGTTACATCCTCCTTGCCACCGTCAAGAGCGTCGGAGTGCGCTACCTCGGCGTTTTCCTCGCGGCCGCCGGTGTCTTCCCTGCCATCGCCAATATCCTGCCCTGGGTGCTCAACAACCAGGGCAGCGATACCAAGCGCGGCGTCGGGATCGCCATGCTCAACCTCATTGGGCAATGCGGTCCCATTCTCGGCACGCGCATCTTCCCAGTTGCCCAAAAGCCATACTATGTCAAGGGAATGGCTATCTGCGCAGGGTTCATGTTCTTCAATGCGCTGCTGGCCATCTCGCTCAGGACATACTTCTCTTGGAGGAACAACCAATTCGAGGCCGCCGAGGTAGCAGCGCAAAGGGAAGCAGCTGAAAGGGGCGGGGACTTAAAGCGAGACCCGGAACCCCACGGAGCAGAGATGGAAGGGACATCTGGGTATAGGTTCGTCCTTTGATTTGGCGCGCATGATTCGGGACAATTGCGAGGGTCCTTCGAATGGCGTGTGCGTGGCGTGACGAGAATTAACGACAGTTATGGTTGTGATGAGTTTACATGAGTGTCATATTCGATTTTGGAATGGTCCCAGCACTTCGTTGGGCTGGCTCCCACGAGTATCAAGATAGTCGCCATTGAACTGAATTTTGATCCGGATTTTGCTTGGACTCCGTGCCTTCTTCAAGTATCTTCCTTCTCTTGTAGATTTGACGTTGTGCTCAGCTCAGGATCTAAAAAATCCATGGGTTCAGCATCACTTGACGATATGATCATCTCAAAAGCCTCGCGAGGCCATTCGAGCAAATGGTCATACTCCGGCCCAAGACGGCTTGCCATCATATCAAACACATACTTTCCGGCCTCGCCAATGATCCATGTATCCCGGCAAAAGTGAAGTGCAACAGCATAGTATGCCAGCAGCAAAATGACATTTTCGTCTTGCTTCTCCACCAGCTCGACCGTCTCTTTATGTATGAAGAGCGGGAACGAGAGAACAAGATGCGCTCGGAGATTGCCCCGAACCCCTTCGTCGAAAACGTACTGCAAGCGGCTGATTGAGCGCTCGCAGTCCTGGGTGACCTGCGAAGAGTAACCTGCAAGCCGGAAGTGATCACGTAGAGGGTCACATTCATGCCCTTTGCCCTCGACCCTGTAGGCCTCTGATCCCAGTTCTATGATCGGTCTCAGATCTGACTCCAGCATTGCAGGCCAGGAGCCCCCAATGACACTGTGAACACCGCGATGTAATCGAAAATAGCTCATGAATCTGGAATAGAATTGTTCAAAAGTGTCATCTCGAACAGACAACATGTCACATAGCGCGTGAAGCCCTAGAATGGATGAGAACAGCAGCATAGGCACTCGGTCCGCTGTATCGACCGCAGCTCCTTGCGCGTTGAACAAGCTCAGTGCACTCGTTTGTAGCTGGATGGCTTGATGCCGATAGAGCGCCTGTTTCTCTGGACGCAGGATACTGAGATGCCGCGCAGCAAGGGCAAGAATCTGATGCATAAGATATGGCGTGTTAAGGGCACATTTTATGGTCAGGGCCTTTGATATTTTGGCCATTTCGGGGTTGAGGGATGCCATGTAGACCTCTGTGGTGAAATGATTGTACAGCTCCATGTGCAACATGTTCACGACAGACAGCTCCGCCAAGTCGTCTGTAGGAAAGATTGATGCCTTCTCCGGAGTCGTTGGCCCTGGCGTCGGGACCTCCGCCGAGGTGGTCGGGCTGTTGGAGACTGGCTGTCCGCTACCAACAGCGACGCGCTCCGGGTAGGAACAGGCACGTTCAGCAGTCAAACAATTGAGACATGATGGATGAGTCTCATCACACTTTACAAGTCAAGCAGCGAGATCGCATTAGCAAGCAGCCAATCAGGGGGCCCGCAAACAAAATACCTTGATGTGCCTCCTTTTACACTCTAGACAGCCCCGCCGCGATTTCTTGTGCGTGCGGCGCATCTTCTTCCTTCTTCCCCTGTGACTGTGACGAGACAGCGACGCGGTCCGAGCGACCACATGAACTCGGGACTTAGTGCGCGAGAAGGCAAAATCTCTGTATTAGCGCACTTGACTTGTGTATGTTGAAGAACGACGAGACATGGCGATACGCGTAGTCGGCCGTCTTCCAGAAGCTGTGTCGTGGAATTATAGTTCACAACAGGGCCTGCCGTCATCGACAGAATTTTAGGTAGACATGTCAACTGTATTTCTAGCTGTGGTTAGCACACTTAGGGGGTTGCAAAGGGCCGGTATGCTCCACTGCGCCACTGATGACTTTACGTATGCTCCGGGCTTGGCGGCGCCGCTAAGCACTTGCATTTCAACACCGATCTCTTCGGCTCCGGGTCAATGTTACCTCCAAACCGTCTCGCCTTTCCTGTCTCAGCCTTCAACCGTGACGGACGCGTACTGGCCTATGCTTTGAGGTCACATCCATGCTGTGAGGCATTCTCGTGGGCAAATCACCAGACGTCAGTGCTCACATCGATTTTCAGCGGCCTGTTCATGGCGCTCGCCAGTTATCAGTCAAGGACGCAGTCAGCCGGCCTGCTCGGACCAATGTCCAGGAGCAATCCCGGCCAAAGTGTCGGAAAAGCAGCATTTGTCGAATGAAGAATGTATCCGAACGACGATACAGTTATTTTATCTTTACGATTGATGATTCTATCATCGGTCCCACCGATACCTTAACTTTTGCACGATCGGCTCGAGTGCCTGAGTCAACATCTCGAGAGCGAAACTTCGCTCTCGGAACGAGCCCTTCTAGCGGCTCTGACTTTACCACTAGTGAAAGGAGGAGCCGTTCGTAAGACGTTGAGCATCACAACGCATTCATCTTGTCCTCTTAGTTCCTTCTCTTTGTCAGGACGTATTGTTGTCAGCATTCCCATTAGCCTCCTTTGTCCGCCAAGAGATGAGGCTGGTCGGCACTTGCTCCGCCTGCCCGAGAAATCTTCCAATGCATTTATGACCATCTCCTTTGAGAAACACTCTCGAGATATGCAGCCAAAATAGTCTCAGTGACAAAGGAAGTGTTGTCAAAGAAGCTCTCAATGCCATTTAATCGGGTACATAAATGCATAACTGGACTGTCCATCCATGAGACAGGTAGGACCGACTTCCATATAACCAGGAACAAACTACCACTAAACACTTATCATCATCTTGATCATCTCGACCTCAGGCCAATATGTGTAAGAGGCTCAATGTGGAATATGTCTGCATAGTATGCAACAAGAAGCTTTCGAGCCGCAGCGTGGCATGGGTATACTGCGACAAGACCAAGAAGACGGCCCAGCCCTGCCACGGGGTCGTTGACGCGTCCCACACTGACAAAACATACTGTGATCAGTGCTTTGGAGGGGGCAATGACGAAGATTGATTGAGATTTCTTCGTAGTACGCTCCATAGGGCTCGGCAGTTGAGCTTATTTCAACCTACTCGAGCTTGCGAACCTACAGCCATGTGCGCCTCAGGGGCACGGCTTCACCGGAGTAGGTAAGTGCAATTTTGTTTACATCTCTTTCCTTAGATATTTATCGCACTCTTCAGCCTATCACGATGTGCACCTTTGTCATGATACACAGCGCAATTTGTCAAATGTAGTAACTTGTCATTGCATCAATATTGCATTGGTGATGACGACGCACACGAGAAGCAAATCTCAAGATGCCGCGAATTGTCAGCCGAAAATATGAAGCGCCGCTATAGCTACTCGTATTCTCGGAACCATTGCTTATTGGCTTACAGAATATGTGCATATGGTTTGGGTCCATTAAGGCTGAAGGGGATGGTAGGATGGCCTGAGCCTCAGCAACAGGCCGCAGTACTCAGCCACACATTGAACGTGTAGGTTTTGTGTATCCTACGCAAAGTCACCTTCTACTGTCGGCAAAGCTTTTCTTTCTGTCTCGGATCTGACTCTAGCCAAACTTTGAGTGAAGATCCAGCTAACGACAACGATTCAGGGTTGATTCATGAATGCGATGCTGATTGGTTGCCGCTAAGACGGGTCCTGCCGAGTACACCCCCCATTTCAGTATACGCGTATAGAGTGGAGTCTCCGTGACAGAATCCGTCGTAGACGCCGTGCTGGGTGCCGGTTCCTTGCTCCGAAGCGGGCGCATTGTGTTGAATTGTATACACGTATTACGCGGTGCCTTGACCATAAGAAGGATTTCTCGTTGATCCAGACAAATTGCAACCAACTAAAATGGGCGGATTGCCTAAGTCATGTTCTCAGTTCTTTACGCGGACATATTATCAGTCCAGGGGTATAAGTCCCAAGAGATCCCACCAGTGGGTGGCAGCCTTATAGCATACATTGTCACCAGCAACGCTCTTCACTCTTCCTTGTCTAACTTCAACTGGACACGAGAACGAATAGAAGACCCTCGACATAGTATACAACGGTATCACTAGAGACGATGGCTAAGCTACTACCCTACAAGAACGGTTATTACCTATGGCACTATCTGCCATCGGTTCCTGGGGGCATTATCTTCACCATTCTCTTCTTCCTGTTGACAGCCCTTCATGCCTGGCGTATGGTCCGTAACAGGTTCTGGTTCTGCATTCCTTTCCTCATAGGCGGTATTTGTAAGTCTCGCCTCCGACATTCTATTTCCACTAGGCGTCCAGGCCATACCTTTGCGCAAAGAACTAACGCGGAACCCCAACGCACAGTTGAAACCATAGGATACATCTTCCGAGCCATTGCACATGATAGAACCGATAAACTCATCCCCTATGTGCTCCAATCCGTACTCCTGCTTGTCGCCCCAGCCCTGTACGCCGCAACGATCTACATGGTTCTAGGCCGAGTTATCCGCGCACTCCCCGGCGGCGAGGCTTGCTCAGTTATCCGTACGCGTTGGCTCACGACAATCTTCGTCATCGGCGATGTCTTCTCTTTCCTGGTGCAGGCCAGCGGCGCCGGCCTCATGGTTAAGGACGGCAGCATGAAGACGGGCGAGAATATCGTCGTCGCTGGCCTCGTCATCCAGATCATCTGGTTCGGCCTCTTCGGTGTCACCGCCATCATCTTCCACCTGCGATACCGGTCCAAGAGTGCCGTGACTGCGAGCTACGGCGGTCACTCGGGACCGACAGCCGCAGAGCTCCCCTGGCAGCGCCTCCTGATGATGCTGTACATCGTCAGTGTGTTCATCATGATTCGATCGATCTTCAGGGTCATCGAGTATGTCATGGGGTCGGACGGATATCTGCTGCAGCACGAGTGGACGCTGTACGTCTTTGACTCAATCCTCATGTTCGGCGTCATGGCCGTCTACTTCGTGTGGTACCCATCTGGTCTACAGCCCCAAGTCATATCCACTCCGGCCAGTATGGAGATGGCCGTGCCGCGTGAGGAAGATGAAAGGAATAAGCAGCACTATGGACGTCACTAGGTCGATGGACTGAAGTGTGAAGATGAATAAGATCAAGAATGATGGCCCCTAGGCGGCAATGGATGTGGTATCATGGACACATCCGTTATTCACCAGCTCTATGTGAAAGAAGAACTGTTGTAGTTGGAACCAGTCGACAGCTAGATATTGATTGGGCAATCTTACCCAAGCTAGAGTCGACATTAGAGTTGGTGGACGCGAAGATCACTGGATCTTGAACTTTCTCAATATTAGAGTTGAGATGCGACCGCATTCTAGAGATCGTCAATATTTGCATATAGAGCGGCCAAGTGGGCTAGAACACACAACGACTAAATGGGTATATAGAGGATCGGTTTCCGGCATAGACGGACCATATTCATATGTAATGACATCACACAACATTGATTAAGCCAACAACGTTCATGCACATGTCGTGCTTTCTGCATGGAAATTGTGATACAAGTCAACTCAAAGCCCTAAGCAGTCGAGTCCGATGGCTATTGTTACACAGCTAAGGCTCTCTTAATGTCATAAAAAGTCCATCGCGTTGTACAAATTCAAATTGAAATCGTAAGACAAGGCCGTCGGCCGAGACACTGAGTCTAATAATGGCCCTTCCGTGTCACAATCGGCCTTCTAGTAACAGCACCGTAGACCGGAAATTCACAGTCTTCTGTGCGAGGGACAAAGTCCTGCGCTTGTGCATCAATCGTCAGACTCGGGACAGATTCTATGGGGATCAAAGTGCCGTCGCCCTGAGAATGGTCAGCAGGGTGAATTCAAACGCGCCGTGGAGAGAGATCCACCAAGACTTGCCTTTTTTATTTCAATGCGTAAGGTCTTGTTTAAGTAAGGCATGATTATCAAAGGGCCTTTGACACTCTTGTTGGCAACTTCAAGAGCCCTGTCCAGAGGAATTGTGGCGTAACTAATGCCGTCCATTGGCATGGAGAGAAGTACCATCTTTCCAGCCGGTTGATTGTCAAGAATCAAATCTATCGAGGCAGGAAGCTCAATCTCGGACCTGTTTATCTTAATAAAGATAGAGTAGTCTTTCAGTACCGCCGGCGAACGATACTGATGTCGCGTTGATCGTCTGGATGCTCCACGGCCGGTGCTGTACAATCTGTTCACTCGTGTCCTAACGTACGTCGAAAGTTCTTCGGGAGATAGAGACCAATCGTTGATCTCAGGGTATGTGTAACCGAAAGTCTTAATATGAGTGATCGATGTGCTGGTGTGGAAGTTGCCGCTGGAGTCGAAAAAGGGCTTTAGGGGGCTACTCGCGTTAACCTCACCTTTTGGCATGGCAAAGGTTGCACTGCATTCAGATGTGATGTTGAACATGCTCTGATTATAATAGATTGCTTGCCACATCGCGATCAACCGGTCTACGTTAGCATGGTGTAGCATACTGTGGACAATCGTGAGTAATTGGACAATACCAGCAAGAGGGATGATATACAATATTGGGTCAAACGCCGACCAATTCAAGTCAAACATATGACCGTTCCGGCAGCCCACGGAATTGTGAACAGTATTATGAGGGTTCTCAAAATCGTATCCAGGAAACTTAGACGACTCCATGTTTTCGAAAGCTTGGACAGCTGTAAATGCCTTGTACTGCGAACTGTGAGCTCCAGATTCAGTTCAGAAGAGAGATAATGAGAAAATCTTCCCAAGTCATGAACATAGCTTACCACTGAATCTTTGAGATCTGCACTTGGTAGCGATAGATTTCCATTGACCCAACTGATATTGTCTACTCCGAGACTATTTGGGCATCTCTTGGTCTCGTTATCTCGTGACAATACACCAGAATTCATATAAGAGATATTGAAGGGGAAATTCTGGAACTTATAGCTGTGGAGTGGATTGCGAACGGACATTGTCCCAGTAGGCCCATTGATGCTGAGTGTCGCCATAGTCACAACCGATGGGAGACTCGGGTCCTCCGCCCAATCCCAATATGCCACCCTAAAGTTCTGAGCTGCAGATAAGTAGCTCACTGAGAGCTCTCCATTATACCTTTTAGCAATGATCTGTACATGTTTGGCTAAAGTTTGCTGTATTTCAGTTAGATGATCCATGCTTCAAGTAATAGGTTGATCAAACGTACCTCATAAAGTGCCACATAAGGACGATGCCATGTGCCGAAAAGAAGTTCCTGAAGGGTTTCTGTCAATACGCCTGCAATCGATCAATACATACTCGGAATACCTACATTATGAGGACAAAAGCCAGTTCTTGCGCCACCCGGGACTTGTCCAACACCATTGTATGCTTCATAAGGAAGTCCGTGAATGCCTGCAGCATTTAGCAGCTGATACTGATAACTCCAAGATTCTGAGCCAATACCCACCCATAATCTTAAAATATGAGAGCTCATCTGTCTCGTTAACGGCTTGAAATTCTAATAACGCCTGTATGTAAAGGTCCCTAGGATAAACATAAGATTGTTGTAGATCACATGCCTCAGTGATACTGACCATGCTGGACCACCGCTGATGTACAGATCGTTGATATTCATTCTTGCAGGCCTCGCGCCCGTGTTTGGGTTGACACCAGTCTGGACGCCTGTGACCGCAATTTTCGGCGCCTGCGCCAATATCCTTGAAGAAATGGCTAAAACGATGATGAAGACGAGCTGCATCTTGGCTTCAAAATGACCTCGAGAAACGAAATCGAATATGATTAAACGAGCGAGAAAGAAAGTTGGTGATAGTGCCAACGAGAAAGTAGAGGAGAAGTGGTATCGCATTTATGATGATGCGTGGAGGTTGTTGTTAGAGCGAGCAAGTCGGTGATCCCATACACGACCAGTGCTGTAACAATTCACCAAAACTTTGTGCCATCATTACGCGGCAGGACCACTCCAACAGTCACCACTGCGTGACGAACGAAGACTGTACGAAAGGGTATCACGTCCCAAGAACATGGGTGTGGCGGCGGAGAGCAAACTGCTCGTAACCGTAGGCTTGGCTTGGCTTGGATGAAGGGAACGCCGCCGATTTTCGCGACAAGCACGGCGTCGTCGCACAAACAACTAGGTACCCGCCTGTATCATCGTGATGTTGCCTTGCCGCAAAGCGGCGTGGATCCCACGCTTGCAATGCGGTTTGCCGTCGGCCATCAGAAGCAGGTAGCCACCACCAGGACGGGTCTGCCTCCACATGGAAGACGCCAACGCATTCGGCGTGACCTGACTCATGTATTGCGCTCGAATGGGCAATTCTACGGCTCTCGAGTCGGGAGTGATAAATGTTCAGACAGTGGGCATCTGCGTCAAGGGAAGCTGTGAGACTGGAAGAATAGAAGCAAGTCAAGGTACAAACATGAAGGGCCGAAAGCCTTCCCGGCCTATTATTTTGATCAGCGGTGAGCCTTCCAGAAGTTTACATAAGAAGAGAATCACAGCCTTTATTGGTCACACGAGGACCAATGCTGCGAGACACAAGGCTCTCGCTGCCCTGTTCAGTTCCGTTGCTGAATACGGCATCTCACAAAAACAAGCAGGGGCACGTAATGCGAACCCATGAAAAATTCCGGTTTTCTCACCGCCTGCAAGACGAGGTATCAAGTATTGTCATCCCGCGGGATGGGCGGCTCAGCCCAGCTAGAACTTCACATTCACTTTCGCACTCATCCGTAAGGCTGCATTTTGTCATCAGACTCGTCGCTACGTGGCTGGACTTATCCACTCGTGGGGTTTGATCCCGCTGTCACGAACAACGTGTCCAAGTAGATAGGGCGTATGCATCATGCAGGTTTTTGTTCATGGTCATGCGATCAAAGACGCCCGCTTGCATGACTGCCGTGATTGGATTGCTGGAATAGACTGCGAACTTCTCTATACGGTAGTGGAGGTGCTGGTGTTGTCCAGTAAATGGGAGGCGGCTCTGCTGTCTCGAGTTGGAGTGTAGCCTTCGTTGTCTCGCACTGTCTTGACGGCACTCGAAGTATAAGCACGTAATTAAATGCCGGATCAAGTATTGAGCTGAATACCAAAATGTTTGAAACACTGACGAGTTTGTCATCGCAAGGAGGTTCATCGCCGGCTGAATAGCCCTGTGAAATTCGTTGGCGATAGTTGGTACGGCCGAAGACGGCCGTATTCTTGCGTACCTTCGCTCGAGAAACCTCTTTCCACAAGAACGCTGAATCGGTGTGGTGTAGTCCTTTGTCAACGATCTCCAGCTGCCTCGCTTCTACCCAGCATCGACGTGATATTTAATCAGATGCTTTCGTAAGACAGTATCGCTTGCAACGTCACAATGACATGTCTCTTGTTCAGCGTAGAGGCGAAACTCTCTTCCTCGGCGTTGTATACTAAAAATGCCTGGCCATGTCAAATTTCTCAAGAGCGGGCATAAGGCATATAGAACAACAAAGACACACGACAACAGAAACTGAATCGAGTGTGCAAAAATTCGTATCAGAGATCCATTATCGGATTATCCGTATTCTAGCTCGAGTATCCCAGAAACCACAATATCAGATCGGTAAGGAAATATTGGCCGTACAAGAAAGCTTCAATGAAGGAAATCTAGGAGACCGCTTTTTGAGATGCTCAAGATACAAACTTTGAGGACTACAACAACACATAAATGTAGTGACAGGCCTCGATGATCTCAAGACAAGAGTTCTGTGCATCAATTCTGAACGGAAAAAAATCGATCACTGGTCACACAAAAACCATTGTCGCGGGGAATAAGAAAATGATTTGACTGTGTCAAGCTCTCCCAGAATCAGTCTTTCTTAGCGCCATGTTTCACTCTTCCAGCACCCGAACTCCTGTTTTGATAACGCCAGACCCCATTTTGAAAGTCCTCAACAGATAACCATGTCGTCAATGCAGGCGCTTGCTCGTGCGAATAGCAGTGGGAGAAAAGTATTCAACTTTTTTGAAGCTCCTTTTGTTCAACGAACCCATTTTGATGTTCCGTATCACGGCATGACCATCAACCAGTCAAGTGGGTGACAGGAAGCGCCCTGCCATATGCCTCGGATGCCAGCATCCTAAGGGTTCACAGAGACTTTTCTAGCATCACCAGGTCTCTGAAACCTTCTTTCCACTGCTTAGTCTGCTCGGTAGTTGGCTTCGGGAGCGGGCTGCGAGCGAATCCGCCGTAACCCATCCAAGCCTGCAAGCCCGCCTTGACGCCGACCACACCACCTTGGATAGCAGTCCAGTCACCTTGAGCGACGACTTCCTGCATCTCTTGTGCCTCGGATTGTTTTCCCTTATTGAACAATTCCATAGTCTTGATGCAAGCCTTGGGAGCGATGTTCGCCAGCCCTGCGAGGATACCATGTCCACCAGCAACTAGTGATTGGATGGAGAAATCTGCAGATCCGGCAAGAACCAGAAACTCTGGTTGGCTGGGGTCGAACTTCTTGGTCATCTTTCTGGTCGCAGCAGCAACTCGGTTGAGCTTGCCGGTGTTGCCGCACGTGAGCTTGACGCCCACGATGTTGCGATGGGCTGCAAGCTTGACGATGACGTCAGACGATAGGTCCATGCCTCCAACCGCGCCCGGGAAGTTGTAGATGATGATTGGTATGGGGGACGAATCTGCAACCAATTTGAAGTACTCCATGATCGTCTCCGATGCTGGGGCGAATAGGGAAGCGTAGTACGACGGGGGAAGTACCAGGGCGTAGTCCCCACCGGCCTCCCACGCTTCTACGCAGTGCTGGATGGTCTCTCGTGTACTTTGGGAACCGCAACCAACGATAATGGGCATGTGGGAGAAGCCAGCATCATTAAGCGCTTTGCGTGTGGTGGATGTGACCAATTGCCTCTCAGAATGGGTAAGGTGAACTGCCTCTCCATTGGACCCCTGTGTAGCCAAGCCAGTGACGCCTGCACGGGCTAGTCGTACAGCATGACGAGCAATTGTCGCCGTGTCCACGTTCTCGGTATCTAAATCGAAGAAACACATGGTGGGAACGTAGACGCCAGGTACCAGGGGCCGGGCCATATGGAAGGCGGCATCTAGAGAGGTGCTGTCATAGGAACTGCTGAGGGATGACTCGGACTCGGCAGGGGTGAGGCTCCCTAGCCTGAGGGACGACGATGCAGCAGGACGAAAGGGGATCCTGTTGAAGCCGGCAGTGTAGCTGCCAGCTGGGGAGGGAGCATCATTGTGCGGGGCCATGTTCAGGATTGTGTGTATGTGACGGTGCAGAAGAGCGCCTGGTGCATATAAATGCTTGACAAGAGCGTGGGATGAGATGTGGAGGAGTGCTTGAGGTGGTGAGCAACGTGGGAGGGATGGGATGGAGGTGGGAGGAGGAGGAGGAGGGAGAAGATATATTTGAATCTGAAGAGGCGTCTCCCTGGTAGACTTCGGAAAGGTCCACACTTGTGAGAGGATGGAAGGAAGCAAGGAAAGGGACTTATGAATGATACGTACATCGGGGCTCGACAACTTGGAGTCCTGTGACCGCAGCCAAAAAGGCACTGCTTTTCTCCCTGTCAAGCACCGTTTCTCGGGTAGGTGGCGTTGGCGGACTCCATTGCTGGGACGGATCAAGAGCGCCGCCTAAGGACCAAGAGCATGGCATGGCCGCGTGCGGACTAGACAGGCTAGCTGAGCATGAGCAGAGAAAGGCAATTCGGCATCGTGATTTGTGCAGTGGGATTGGCACCGCCCACGTCCTATGATCTGCTAGACCGGGGTAGCCACCAGTCCAGTGTGTGAGGACTGGACTTCGAGGGCTTACAAGACGCACAGTGCGTGTCGTTGACACTTGGAACATGGAGACTCAGTCAACCAAGTCAACCTGGATCCGGAGAAGGGGGTCGGTCGACCCTAGCAGGGGGGTCACCTTGTGGGGCAAGGGAAAATTGTGGTCCTGTGTGGGGGTTAGCTTGACCAGATCATGAAAAATTGGGGACAGGGTATATCCGTTGGTCTAGCCTCAAGGGGAAGTAGGCTCTCCCAACTTCAACAATACAACGCGCATTTATCTTTAATATGGGCAGGTGTCGATTTGCTGAGCTAGGAACGCCGGCATGGGGAGAGGAGGCGTACTGGACAGGAACACGCCCACCGCCTGTCATGAACATCCTGTTCTGTCTTCACGATCTGCCCGGGTAGTCGATGGTGCTGCACATCGCATACTTGGGCCGTCATGAAACAGTCACTCCTACGACTGGCATGAGAGAAGTTGACATGCGACCATCAGACCTCCCACTCAGCCTCAGCGCCTCGTAGAATGTAACCAAGTTGCTAGCCCAAATTGCCACTGAGCATTCGCCCGACAGAAATGGGGGCACATCCCCAGGGCTTTCAACTCTCCCCCACCATTGTTTCCGGGAGTCAACTTCTGCACAGCGGAACAGGGCGACCGCTATCCTGCCAAGTCCTTCCTGCAGCTCCATATCTACGGTATCAGAATTCTCAGCAGCATCTTATGGCTTATGATAGTCTGGCTTGTCAGTTACTAAGCATGCTTCCGGCCCGCCAACTGTAAGCCCCAACTTCTGTCGGAAGCGGGCTCAGAATAGAGGCTGAAATCGACTACAAACCATACCTGTGACTTCAGCTACTATGTGGCAAGTTCTTCGCCCTCCACGTATGCCTGGAGAATTAGACTTTCGGCAGTCATCGGATCGCCGTGCAGAATCGGCAGGTGCAGTCTCATTGGGGAGACTTGACAGTGATGGTTCGGGTGTCGCGAGCAAGACCTTGTTGGAAGAGACTTGCTCCGAACTCTGCAGAAAGTTCCAAGTGACCTACCTCTGCATGTTCTTGGCACTTGCCAGCCTACCTCATAGTCATTGTCTTCATCCCTGGGTTCCATGCAGGCGGTGTGGTTTACCAAGTGCCTCGCGGTGCTTTCAAACTTGGAAATATTGCAAATTGTCCCAGGGCTGCTTTCCGATGTCCTTGGTTGGAGGCTCGGTACTTCGTTAGGGCTTCGATTTCTCTGTCGTCGTTCATAGCCTCATTAAAACCCCCCGATCAATTGCCGGATGACTTCATATCCATTTATACTACTGGTTGGAAACCTCCGGACCGCCAGCAGCCTTGTGTCGGTAGACTTTTAAAGATGCCGCTGCCATTTCTGATCCCCTGGGTTTCTCTGCTTAGCAGGGGGAGCTGAAACAATGCAGGTAGCGTACGAGTACTTCAATTGCAAGCACCATAGTCTGTTGCCTGGCGTCGGTCAAGTCTGTTTTGATACTCCGGATAAGGTGGTGAGCATTAGTCTTCTGCGTGCCTGTGCCATCATCACAATGACCAGGTTTCCTGGAGTGGTATTCATGAATTGATTGGGCGAAAAGGCGAGCCGCAGCAGATCTTCCCAAAAAGATAGGCGCTGAAGAGCAGGGATTGAAGTGCTGAATCGTACTTTAACTTGCGTGGGTCCCCGTCGTTCTCGCGTGGAAGCCCAACAGAGGCAGTGTGTGGCTTGTGTCAAGACTCGGCTCCCACCGCTTGTTCGGCGTCCCTCTTTTGGCGTTCGTCGTGTTCGTAAACGACAGGAACAGATGGTGCTTTTAACGAGAAGTTGTGTGTAGGGTAATTTTAAGCAACAAGTTGCCCCTAAGCCCCACTGTGTGCTTTAGAAGACTTCAAGGGCTTCTAGGTATTCCTTCCAGTGCCCTGGTTGGCTGCTCATCATTGGGAGATGGGATTTTGCAGCTGTCAGCACAGGTCTGGTGATGCCGATTCGTGCTCGTCAGGAACGGGAAAGTGATGGTCATCAGGCCAAGTAAGCGCCACCAAGGTCATGGTTCCACTACTTCCGAATGCTTGCGTGGTGATCGCTGATGGTACTTGGAACGCCATCAGGTGATAGTGACATGGCCGAGTTCTCTGTGCAGATAGGGGCCTGGCGGGTGGTCGAGGCACCAGGCTAGATGAATGATTAAATGATGTTATTGTGACTACTACTGCCTTATCTACACTAGTAAGTAAACCAGGGGAATGCGAGTCTTGCAGGTTAGGCAGGCTTGCCGAAGTTGATCCCTACTTCGCCCACCTTCTACTTTTGTAAGTCTCTTTCTGCTCAGTCTGCGTAGGCGGGCATGTTCCTGGTCGACTTTTATTGGGTTGCTGCCAATTACGGAGATGCTTCGAGTCGATAATGTTGCAGTGCCGACTTTGCCAGAACATCTATGTATGAACTTGCAGTAGCCGTGCGTCTCAGGCAAAGCGTGTACGCTTTCAACTGGGAGCTCCCAAGAGAGTTTTCAATTGATGACAACTTAAACACCCTGGTTGTCAATACAGCGCCCTGTCATTGCAGACGGTGCCAAAGACGTCAGGACGGGGGCAATGGTTGTGGTGAGTCGGCATCCTTGCTGTGCATCCTTTCTTCTGGCCAATTGGATCTCCTGGGGACGCCGTCCGCTGTTATTGGGGCAATTGGGGTGGTTCATTAGGACCCATCGAGGCGCGTGGAGGAGGGGCAGGTGACGGTTTTCGCGACATTTGTAGCTTGTTGTCGTCTTTGATCAGAAGTATCAACGTACTTTAGCTCGGACTCGTGGATGAAGACCACCATTCGGGACAATTTCAACCGTAACCTGATACGCCTGGACTCACGATTGATCTCGCAGGGACGGGAGCACTGCATTGGCTGCGAGACAAGACACAACCTACCCCGCGATGAGAGGCGTGTCACCTATCAGGATGGTATCTATGTATGTATGGATTGCAGACAAAAAAAGACGGACCCAGGCTGTGCTAGAAAGGGGAGTTGATACCATGCAATAGCAATTTGATGGTGCAGAATCGGGAGTTGCTGCTCCTCATCGAATCTTTTGAGGCCATATCCTCACCAGGCCTAGATCTCATTCAGTACTCATCATCACACTCAGCCTGAACCTTGCCAAAATCCAGCAGCATGGCTCTGGATTCTTCTGGCGTGGGGGTCAACTTTTGCCTCCGCGGGTGGTTTTGTGTGATGGCTGGAGGCGGTGAGTGGACTCAGGCAATCAGCGTCGTAAGGTTACAAGAAGCAGCTCTGATTTTTGACAATTAATTCTTTTGAGAAATGAATGGAAAGAAAGGCTCAGCATAGACAGGTCCGTTGCCTTCTCTTTTGACAGACACAGTCTCCTCTGGCACATCTTATATTGCCCCTCATCTGCGGGTGCGTCCGGACCAGCCTGCATCCTATTAATATTCATTTTCTTGCAGGTGCATAAGATAGACCATGTAGTATTCTATATTGGCAAACCAATATTGCATTCAATGGTCGCGTGATGAGATATCTCTTTACATAATTTTGTGCTTCTACAGACGATAGCTTAGCCCTTGGCGAGAAAGGTACCGTAAGCCACTCCTACCAGGACTGCTGATGTCTCGTTCTGACTGAATGCTTGTCAAAAAGGTGAGACTGGCTGAGCAACCCCTTTTGATATTGAATGGAAAAAGCAATGTTACGTCCGGACAGTCTGGATGTGGACTACCGGATAATCCGATGGGTCGGGTCGCCTTAAAGGAGAATATAATGCCTTCGCCCGGAACATGGTTGTTTGAATTGCTTCTTTCCCTCACCGTTTCCTCGCAGCCGACACTGAACGCCACCGCATAAGATACTCGCAAGAATAAACGAGAAGATGGCATTTCTCGTAGCATGCACACCGTGTGAGGGAAGCGGAGATGATACTGTCTACAACAAAAACTGTGTGCTAGTTAGAGACTGCCCAGGATTTTGACCCTGGAACAATGCCCCTTCTGCTCAGCTGATGACCCATCATCCACTTTACATCTACACACCAGTTGATGCATGTTCCAGGCATCAAGTCCGTCTGGGATACGAAGCCTTTTGCATCGGAAGAGGGAACCCTGAGCAGGGGTTTTAGTGCTTGCACGCTATCTCTCAGCCAGAGTGTTACTTTCTTGTAAAGGTAAAGCGGCACTGCCTCCTCTCTGCGTGTCCAGCAATACCCTGAAAAAATGGACACGACCGTTTGCGTGTGTGGTGGTGATGGCTGGTGGTGTTGGTCGTGTTGGAGCGGAGGTTATTAGAAGAGGAGGGATCGACATTTCGCATTCACAGCTTGATCCTCTTTGCGCCCGAATTGACTCATTGTGTACCGCTGATAATTTCTCTCGTCATATGCCCAAGGTGGTGTTGAATTTGCCATGTCATGTTAGATCCTGGGGCGATCGACGAGGGCTGTTAGTCCAACCCCCACACTATGATGGGCTGTAGGCAAGGCCTCTCAATAAACTCCCTTGCCCAGGTCAGCCCATTGACTCCTCCCCGACTTCAGTTTCTGATCGTGGTTCCATGTTTAGACTTCAAAAGATCGGGCTTAGCTCTTTTGAGTACTTGGACCCGAAACTCGGTCGACTACGGATCACTCTATCTGGGGTCGAGGGGTTTGGTCCGTCAAGACAAAAAAACCTGGAGAAGTGGGTTCCAGAGGATCGGAAAAGCAAAAGCCACAAAGCCACTTGCATGGAAGAGACGGCATTGGGTTGGTTGCCTCCCCTCTCGGATCACAACCATTCCCATCAGATAAGCAGACTAAGAGGCACGCCTCGGGGCTCCCCGACGCTTTCCAACCCGGTTCATTTCGATTGACGACGTCAATCTAAATCAAGATGCCACCAACTTCTCCCATAGCTGGAATCTGCTCCCTTCACATTACGACAACCTCACGTCTTACAACGCACGAATATGTAGCCTAGAGGACTCCAACTCGAGCGATATTTAGCCCTGCAACGTCACTGCGTCGCTCAACCCGCCTCTCTTGCTGGGTGAATTCGCCCGCATGATCTGTTGGAGCGGGTCGCTAAGCTGTAAGTATGCCCAACAACACCCGAAGACGCAATGGAAGAGAAGATGCTGAGAGGCGTAAACTCCCCACTTGGCATTGGTCGTCTAGGGCAGGCAGGTAGAGCGGCCGAGGACAGAGTCTTATTCCCAGTCATAGTCTCCGCACTTTTCCTCGAGATGCGGCATGAGGGCCTACCTGTTCGGCGAACTGAACCCCAGTGAGGGTGTCCTCCAAGACGCACCCCATACATCGTGCATCAAGCCAATCTGCAAGCCATCTCAGGAGCGGAGGAGGTTGCCAGCTTCCCCACATTTTCACTGTGCGACTTCCCCGCGTCTTCAGACAGTACGGTACGGTGCGGTGCTGGCGGTGGCTATGTTGGGGTCTGAAGGAAATGCCGAGGGTTGACAATGCCTCAACTTCAAGGAGCGCCATCTCTCGATCTTCTGTTGTGGTGTGGAGCGGAATACTGCTGATTGATGGAGAAACCACTTGAAGTGAAGCGGTTACTACTGCTTAAATGCTAGCAGGTTGGTCTCTCCACTTCGAACGCTTCACACATCGTTCCACTACAAGACGATTTCTCATTGCCGACAAAGCCATTGCTGACTGGACAAGTTAGCACCAATGGAAAAGAAACTCCAAGATACCCATTAGTCATGAGAAGTCGAGGAAGTGAGCCGCTGTGTCACATCTCAGCTCCGCCCTTGCATCTCCAATACCCGGACGATCTCCGTGAGCGCCGCATGCTAAGGTGGCTCGCCACGCAGCTTAATTCAAAGGCCAGAACAGTCGAGAAACCCCCTCGGATTTGGGGGTCATCAGACAGGCAAACCCCCAGGATGGGGGCAGCAGCTAACTTTGATGTTGCCCCCCAAGCCTCTCTCTTGTACGTGGCTGGAAGGATTCTTGAGCATTCCTCATTGGACTGCCATCCACGCACTCTTGGCCCGAGCTCTTGTTGCTTCTTTTCCGTCCAGGGCCCAGGGCAGCGGTTGGGGTAGCTGTCAGGGTGCGATGCATCGCAGCTCAGGTGATGGAGGAGATGACCACTCATATGAGACCTTTGAGAGCCGCAAGCCAGGAATGTTTCTACACGTGGCGAAGCGTTCGGTCTTGTAACACTGTCCCACTTCCATTGCTCCGAGGCACCTGTCAGTGGCTGCACGTCAAGAAACGGTCCGACGCGTTTCTCGGGGACCATTTGAGACAGAAGGCTGCCATTGTGGGCCGCTCGATCAGCTAGACTCAATACTTGTTTTCAACAACGCAACAGCTCGCCTGCTATGAGGCTGAGCCTTGAGCCTACTCTACCCAGACTTCTCCATTGGGTATGTAGCTCTGAGCCTGACAAGGTTGGGCATTTTCTTCCGTGAGACGTGACAGATCATTTTGAATGTGCGAAGTGATCACAATCATGAGACTTTATGCTGCAACTCTCGCAGGAAGAGGAAGATCTCTATGACGTTTGACGTACGTTTGCCTGAGACATGTAAACAGTCTAGGTCCGAACCAACCACCAGACTGAATTATAGGGAGCTGTCTTACCTCCTTTACGCCATTGTCGAATCCGCTTGTGCCAAATTGCACCTGCTAAGTTCAATTCCGCTGTTTCCCGATAGATGCACTTCGCCGGACCATTGGATCTTGGGAGATGAGCCAAGAATCGAATGTCATCATTTGCAACCGGAAGTCCAAGAATGGCAGCGTGTAGCAATACCTTCTTCCACTGAGTGAATATCAAAGTGATTATGAGAAGACGTACCAAATTGCAGGAGCACGCTTCATTTGAGAGATAGACTCTCTGTTTTGGGACTAACTCAACATGGCTGTGTCCATACTCCAGCTTTCACTCACAGTGAGATTGGATTGCTAAACTCATTGAGTCACCACTATCAGGACGATCCCGGCCTGCACTCCTTTCCTGTTTTTTCTTCTCAAAACCTCTATCTGGTCTAGAGGACTTTGCCGATATGATAGGCAGTGACTCAGCTTGCTATGTTCTCCATGATCAATTCGTCCCTGGGAGCTATCCGTAGTAACGAACCAATACTCATCGCATGACACCCCATCGTACATGAAAGTCTTTCCGACAAATGCAGTTTTCAAGGACATTTTAGTCATTAGTAACTGAGTTTGAGGGACCGATTCAGGAGAAAATTTCCGTCGCACTGTTTTCGAGGGTATCTGCAGCCTACAGCACAAGTACTGCGCTGTTCCTCTTACTAACACGAGCTGGGTGCCAGGGCTCGTGGGGGTGGCGCGATGAGCCATGCCTCCGTATTCGCAGTGCTCAGCTGGTAACTATCATCTAAGCATTTAGTAAAGAATACACCGTCTACGTCACGAGCAGGGGAAGATTTTTTTTGGTTGTCGTAGACGGCACGATGGAGGGCATGAACGGCAATTTCTCTGAGTGTGTGGACGTAGAGAAGCACCATAGTTATCGTCGTTGTTGTGACATTGCAGAAAAGCGAGACTCATTCCAGGTTCGCTTGTCGTGCAATCATTCTGTCATTGTCAAGCAGGGGCGCTGGATGGGTGCATCCAACTTGCAGCAGGCTGGCAATCGCATTTCCGCGGGACGCTTGATCCGGCTCTCGGCTTTCGTTGTGCGTCTGATAATCGGGATTCAATTTTCAACTGTTCACTTTACAGGAAGGAGACGAGTATGGCTGAGAGGCCGGACAGCTCAACCCAAGTCCGGTTCTGTATGAGAACGGACAGAAAGCCCGAGGTGCAAATTCAGCGGTAATATGGAGGTACAAGCCTGCCACCAACATAGGGCTTCACAGTTGGGAATGAACATGCGCCTTTGAAGATGCATCTCAAGATATGCATCTTATATATATGTCTTCTCGTGTTGATGTTGTGAATCGCCTGAAATAGAAGCAATGACGTGCTTCAATATGGTGAAGATGTGCCGCTAGGCACCACCGAAGCCGCCCGGGCCGGGCGGTAGTGGCCCCATACTCCCCGCTCACCGACCTTGACGTTGGAAGTCTCGGATTGCCTCCGTGATCACTAAACGTCCAGAGAACGGATCTATTTCAATTGCTTCTCCACAAGCGCTGGCCTTGTTGCTGTTGAGCCAGTTGCCGTTCTCTCGTTAGTCAGTCCAGGTCCCGCCCGAGCTCCGCTCGGCGCAATCGGATATACGCCCGAAACCTGCCTGGCAGCTGAGTTAATATTGTTGATCTCCAGCATCAAAACCCTGTCTTCACTATTACACGGATCAATTACATGTCATTGTCTGACGACTTCTGAGACTTGGATTCGCCTCTCGAATGTTCTTGTCGTTGAGGTGGGGACTGAGGGAAACGGTACTTAAGGGGCACGCCATCGAAGGTTGAGACGCAGACTTGAATTACTCCGGATCAACAACACTGTTTCACGACTCTAAGATTTCGAATCAGTCAAAATGGCTGAGGAAAATAAGGGTATAGTGCATCGCTGCCTTGAGGAGTTGGGGCTCAAGTCTCTCTATCACTCGAGTCGCGACATCAAGTTGCTTTGTCTGCAGCGATTTGTCCGACTTTTCGCCTATGGCGCATCAACATTGGTTCTCGTTGCCTTTCTCGAAGGATTGGGCCACTCCAAAACGAAGATTGGCCTTTTCATGACCCTCACTCTATGGGGTGACGTCTGCATCAGCTTCGTCCTCACACTCTTTGCCGACGGATTAGGACGGAAAGCCATCTTGGCTGTGGGCGCAGCGCTCATGGCTGCAAGTGGAGTTATCTTCGGCCTTTTCGGTAATTATTGGATTTTACTGGCAGCAGCTGTATTTGGAGTTATCAGCCCTGCGGGAAATGAGATTGGACCGTTCCGAGCGATCGAGGAGAGCGTGGTAGGCCACTTGACATCCTCTGCGCACAGGAGCGACATCTATGCCTGGTACAGTCTTTTAGGTACCGCCGGCGCAGCATTTGGCGTGATGACCGGTGGCTGGGTGGTGCATTATTTGATGACAAGTCGCCATTGGGAGGAGCTCGAGGCATATCGTATCATCTTCTACGGCTATGCCGCGCTAGGAGTAGTCAAGCTTCTGCTTGCGCTGATGCTTAGTGGTGCAATTGAGGCCGAAAAGAAACAGCAGAAGCTATCGACTAGCAATGCAGAGACAGCGCCACTTCTGGGCGAGAGTAACGCCGACGGTAACTCAGCTGCTGTAGCTGAACAGCCCGAGGTCGAGCCCAAACGAGGCATTCGTGCTCTCCTACCCGAGATCAGCAAGGAGAGCTGGAGTATCTTGATCAGTCTCTGCCTCTTATTCGCAGTTGACTCATTTGCTTCTGGTCTTGCCTCTCTGTGAGTAACCTCCAAGTGAAACAAACAGACGGCAGACAACTAATGATGGACGGTAGATCTTGGATGACATTTTTCTTCAAGTCACACTACGGTGTTGAAGAGGGAAGGCTGGGTTCCATCTTCTTCACTACAAGTATCATATCTGCTGGCTCAATGCTTGTGGCATCGTCTCTAGCGAAGAGATTTGGCAATGTCAATGTAAGGCCTCTTAGAATACAAGTGAAGACTCCCGCTAATTTCTCTACCAGACCATGGTATTTACCCACCTGCCATCAGCAATATTCCTTGCTCTGATTGGTGTCCCGAATGATGTTCATATCTCCCTCGTGTTCCTCATCCTACGGCATTGTACCTCGTCAATGGATGTAGCACCACGTGCCGCCTTTATGGCTGCTATTGTGCTTCCTCAAGAGCGGACGGCGATTATGGGGATGGTTGTGGTCGTGAAGACCACAGCTCAAAGCCTTGGTCCTCTCATTACCGGTGTTCTGGTAGACAAAAAACTTTTTTGGGTGGCTTTCATTCTCGCTGGTAGCCTGAAAGCCTGTTATGACCTCGGGATGTTGGCTCTTTTCAAAGAGCATGAACGAGAAAAGGCAGATAGGGAGAGGCTCGAGGCTGAACGTAGAGGCCGGCTTGATGAGGAGGAAGGCCAAAGTCGGAATGAGTGATCCCGCTTCTGGCTTAAAGATCCCACCGTTCCTGATAAACGGTCTTTGAGCCTTTAACTTGATGTTAATCATAAGCAATGCAGTTTGTAACGTTTACGAGAGATAGAGATGGTCATCGAATCGCCTTACAATGTTGCCCTACAATCAGGCGTGAACACCAAGATAGTGCTATTGTAAAAGAATTTGAGAAAGCTAAGTTGGAAATGAGTTGGTTGGCTCTCTCGATGTCCTTCTTTTCAACTCACGAGAAGCATCTGTGGACAGAGGCAAATCTACTTTTCTGATCACATAGTTTGTGGTACTCAGCAAAGTACCGTCGATATACAAAGATACAGCTATCAGGAATATATCCCCCAGGGAAAAGATGATTCTTGGTATCCTTTCGTCACAAAGCTTCTGTTTTCCAAGTCTGCCTAGGTGTCATGCCGCGTCTCCCGGAGCTCTTGCGGTTGAGATCAGGGATATGGTATTCTGAGTTTCTCTGCCGCCGGACCGTTGCCCAGAAATCGTAACTCTTCTCTTTACTTCTTCGACTCTGGTATTCCATCTCGTCTTTGACCTCCCTTTTCTTCATCTTGGCCATTCGCCGAGCCTCAGGCTCCAATTTCTCGACTATCTCCCTTGCCGCCCCAAATATTTTTCGTATGTATTTGAACGTAGTTAGGAAGAAGACTTGAACCCGAGAGCTGAACGCTGCCACGAGCGAGCCTATAATGAGAAATGCTGATATGGGAAGGGAGATTGAGCCTATATAAGCAAAATCGGGGAAATTTGCGTCCCATTCTGCGGTGTTCATGCCGAACAAACTTGTGAAGAAGGATAATGGAAGGAAAACAACTGTCATAACAGTGAAAACCATAATCGATAGATTCTGCGAACTCGCAAGTTCAGTCTGTAGACGAGACCACCGTACATCGTCAACTTGAGCTTGACGCTGGGCCATTTCGAGCATTTTCTCGTACTAAAACCATGAGTTAGGCCCTCAATCATTAAAAATCTTACCAGTGTGCCACTTACATCTTTTCGTGTCGTGTCTACTCGCTTTAACATTTCATTTGTTTGGGTCTTGTATTCCTCAAGACGAGCAAGGGCTTCCGTCAGGTACCCTCGTCCATTGTGCGTGATATCCTTTAGACCGTCGCTCATATATATACTCCTCATCCTGTCAATCGCTTGGGTCTGCGTCTCAAATAAACGCCACAGGGTTGTAAGCTCGTCCTCCATATCGCGAAGTTCGAGCAATGCAGACGTGTTCTCCCTATTCTCACGCTCTGCCTGCTGAAGCTCTCTCCTATGTCGTTTCTTGATCGCCTTTGCTGTGTTCTCTTCAGGATCGTCCGAATCGGATTCATCGGCCTTAACATCTCTAAATGTCTGCATACGGAAGCGTTTTAGGGATGATGTCATGCGTTCAGTCTATAGTCTTAGTGAGCTGCACTGCTTCGAGTCCTGGTAGCAATGTCTCAACATACCAGCATGCCAATTGCTTCGTCAAATATGCGGAAGATTTCGAGATCTGGGTGAGATGATCGATCTAGTAATACAGTGACAGCATGCAGGGCAACAAAAGCGGCAAGATCTAGAGCATTTTCACATCGTCCTGTAAGGTCTCCGTTGAGTTCGTTGTAGACACTGTTTCTCAAATCTGCCTGCTGAAACAGGGGGCCTTCGGATGGGCGAGATTCCCGCTTGGGAAAGAAAGTGGCCAACGTTGCTTACCGCTGTTAGTTGTTGTTATTTTCAGAAGATCGATGGTAACTTACTAGTATCAATAGCCCACAACCAAAGTTGGTCCACCATGAGTAGATTGCCATTACGCACATCCTCTTCGTTGTCCCCTTCTGAGTCATCAGGTGTTTCTGACTTCGCCTGTATTTGATGAATTTTCGCCGTAGCAGCAGAATAGCGCTCGATTCGTGTGTCGATTGTTTTTTCATTGCCGTCTGTCTTAGGCTGGAACAGAATAGTCCTTGGGAAACGGGGTGTAGACTCCTTAGTGAGCTTGTACAGCATCTGATCGTCGTCTCGTGCATATCTAATACTCTAGTCAGCTTCTTCCAAGTCAATGTACGATAAGAGTAATATGTAAAGAACCAAACTTACGTGTCTTTGAGAGATGGGTATCCAAATTGGTCTAAAGTTCGACGGCAGTTGAGTGGCGGGTCATATCCCATGAATTCCCATAATACACGCATCTCCAACGATTCAAGTTGTGCAATATCTGCAGGTACCGGTCGAGCTCGGCCATGACTCGTGCGTCTTTTCATAATATTACGTCTCTTGATGATATTGAGGTAGGTATCGAAATGCAAATATGGGAGGTAGAGGTACATATAGCTCGGTGATATTCCGGGGCTTGTAGGGCGGCTGTTTGCTGGTGACGGTCGTGGTGAAGCAGCAGAATCCGCCGGGATATAGTTGCAGGCTGGCTTCACAAAGGAAGGCTGCGATTGCGAATGTCGTCCCTGAACATGCCTTGAGACCCAATTCTCATTGTTGAATAGCTTTCCAAAGTTCTGGCCATGAGTTTCAGAGAGCTTGTCAAAAATGTTTTTAACCCATGGCGGATTTGTAAAAGGCAAGTGAATCCACATAAATTTCCTTCTGTCCGGATTCGGGCGAGAGAACCCTGCTGTCAAGTCTTGTAAAGCGGAGGCTCTACTTAGTCTGTCAACTCGACTTTTGGTAGTCGGGTCAAAGTCCTTCGTGTCAAACTGTGCAGAATGCTTCTCTGAAATGTGGCCTGACATGTCCGCTCCTTTGCCATCCTTCGGGGAGATTTCATCACCCGTGGGATCAGACATTGTACTGGCGTTGCCCTCACTACTCGCTCGACTAGATGGCCGGTGAAACCCAGGACTGCCCAATGACGGAACAGTCAGACTATGAGGTCGCCTTGGCAGAGTAGCTGGCATTGAGTTCGACCCCCCACCCACTGACGGACGAGCTGATGGCGGGTTCACGACTATGTCTGGGGAAGGATGCGCTTCCGTGTCCTTTGGAGGTGTTCCAGAGCGGGCCGCCCGAAACATCCTCTGCACATTTGTCAGGATATTCAAACCACTGTTGCCGACAGGTCTCGATCTATGATCGGAGACCGTCGAATCACCACCCACGGGGAAAGGTCGTGGGCCAGGTCTTCTGACAGTACTTCGAAGCCGCTCCTCGAGGCACCTCTCCGGACCCTTCTCAAGAAATTCGCCCAGGTGATACTTGGTGAAGTACAAGCGAATGGCTGACTCCATCTCAGCATCTGGATCTTCATAAAACCCGATGAGCTCAACCTTTACGTGCTCCTTCAGGTTCAAAGGTGTGTGCACGTATTTGGCGCTGAGCTGCTCAGCCTTCGCAACTGCCAGTGCCAAATCTTCCAGATAGGTTCCCATTGTTCGTGTGTTTCCCGTACCGAACGAAGCACAATGTGCGTGGTCGCTTTCCAGAGATGAAAACACATTCTCTTGTCTGACACCTACCAATGACGATTTAATAGATGCCAAAGGTGCGCTGAATTGCACCTCATCTGTAAGACCCATGCCAGACCCAGAAAGCTGTGAGTCGATGGTTTCGTAGAACGTCCAGATGCGCATCTCACTAGCGATGTTGGTGAATTCGTCGTGGATCTTGAGCAAATCCTTGTTTCCCAAACGAAGGTCTCGCGCGATAGACCTGGGCAGAGGTCTTTGCAAGTGAAGCAATGTTTGAATGCTTTCGCGGAGGTTAGGCATAGACATGTAGCTTGAGCCCCGGTGAGGTGTTGCGAAGAATGTCAGGCCGTGACAGTTGTATATAATGCCACGATATCTGTCATCGTGTCTGGCCTTGAGCAACGCCAACTTGACGACCAATCCTCCCACGCTGTGGGCAATAAAAAATACTGGACGAGACTTGTTTTCCCCGTCACGAATCTGTAAGACATTGTTCAGAAGGTCTTGAGCCAGATCATCCAATGCAAGGCCATCAACGAGTTCCCGATGCCGATAGAGCATGACTCTGGCTCGATTAGCTACCTTGCGCAGGCCTTGTCTAACCCACAGGTGTGCCGCTCTAGGAAGATGACGGTTAATTGCAGGCGAGAGAATCGCATCACCAGCCAACTCTTTCATGGCCGGATGGAGGCTGAGTTCTTGGTCGCTAGGCACACCAAAGTAGCCATCAGGCAACGGGTCTCTCGTCCATGTCTCGACTGGGTCGGCTCCTGGGCATGGAACGGTAACGATGTCCACTGTGGTCTCATTGTAGCCAGTACCTCCAACATCTCCATCAATATGCGCAAATCCTGGTAGTGGATCAAAATGGGAGAAACTTGTGCGATTAGACTTGTCATCTCCATCTTCTACCACTTGTCCATTGCCGACTTGTCCAGACATTGCACTCGGGGACCGGGACTCGCCCGAGTGCTCGCCTTGAGAAGCAATACCAGCTGGAAGAGAGTGAGTTTCGACGCGGTCTGGGGAGTCATCAAGCGCGTTCGCTAGGTCCTCCGCAAGACTGGCGTCAGTCCACTGTAGCCGGTCATGGTCTTGGGCTGTAGCCATGTTGCCGAGTATCCCAATTTAATCGCCGGTATGTCAGCCACGTCCCCCTTCCTATTGAGTGGCACTGCCCATGAAAAGAATATGAAGAGAACACGAACAGAACGCAACAGGACAGACCAGAGAAGTGAGGCTAGAGGATATCTAGCCTATTTACGAACGAGAACGCTTCATCCTACCTGTTTGACCCCGGTTGCCAATAAGGCTGACGAGCAACTGCGCCGCAGCCTCCAAGCCTAAACTCACCGTTGAGCTGACATGGCGGGTCTCATTGTGCAGGTCATAAGGGAGCTCCCGCTGCAGCTGCCGAGCAACAATGGCTTAGCGGGCGCTGGTTTGGGCGTGTGCTACCCCAAATTAGACCTGAAGGTGGGCAGCTCACCCCTGCAAGCTGTGTGTGCCAGGGGGGCTGATTGGAGGTCAAGTGGAGGATCGCCAAATCCTTTCATAAGCACTGCTCTGTGAAGGTGATGGGGCGTCTTGGCTGAGTGGATGCCGAGTTCCGAGTGTCAAAATGACAGACAACAAACATGCCATACCGGAGTTGATCAGAAAACATGTATAGTGGCTCATATGTGACAATATCCAAATATCAGAGTTGAGTTGAGAGGGTTTGTTGGAATTAATGGAAAGAGATAGATTCTGGTTGTAGTCCAGTGGGATCATTTTTGCGCCACTGTCCACTGCGATGAGACCTTGATCAACTTTTCTTTTTCGAGAACCAACGGAACAATGAGAAACTCCGAAAGACCCAGAGTTGTGAAAGCAAATTCCTTGCTCTAGGTATCGATAATCAAATCAAGACAGTATCACCGGTTGTGGACTCTATTGGTAGGTGACGTGGATGGACATGGAGCCGATTTGCTATGACTGTGCCTAAGAACAACGAGCGGGTCTATTCAAGCGCTCGTTTGAGGCGGAGCGAAGGATCACCCTTGACATGAAGGCTCATTACAACCGAACAGAGCAAAGAAATTGCACGTTGATTTACCATATTTACAAGTCTTGGGTAAGGACACATGACTCTTTGACTTATGACTATTTCAAAGCTCAAGGGTTTTGTAAAATTGTAGTCGATATCATGTCACACCAGTTTTCAAACGAAAACATGATACCTCACATCTGACTCTTTCCCTACCTTGTTCATGACGAAGTTCTCGTCTCTCTATGAGATACTCGACGCCTTATCGGCCAGGCCCTGGACGATGATAGTCTCCTGCCTATCGTCATTAGCCTCGTGTCAAGCGGCACAGACAAGACAAGCTTTCCCGGGCTATAGCTCCTAAATCTTGTATGGTGGGGTTACTGCCCATTATAGCGCATCTCAGGGGTTGGTCTAGTGGGACGAACCCAGGGGCTAAAAGAGAAAGCGAGGAACGAGAACGAGACGTTGTGTAAGTCGATACCGATACAATGGATATCATTATCACTATATATGGTAGGAATTTCCCACCAGATTTCGAATATTGTAGGTCATCCAACTTGGTCATTCATCATCGGCAGCCCGAAGCAAGAGCGAGGCGCAATGTGTCGAATTATCTTCCTCCTAAACATTCTCGCCGCTGTGGCTCTAGCCAGATGCGCTCCGGTCGTCACCATTCCCAACGGTAGCATGGAAGGTGAAAAGTGTGCTGATACTAATTCTAATCAATATCTCGCGATACCTTACGCCGAACCACCTGTTGGAGAGTTACGTTTCCAACCCCCAGTGCCCTACAATCGTCGCTATGGTGGAGTCCTTCAAGCAACTACTCCAGCAGTCAATTGCATACAATTCGGCACAGCGACGGTGGAAGACGGACCTCAATCTGAGGATTGGTAAGTCGCATGACCCTAACATGGCTGAGTTTCCAGAACTGAACGATGCCAGCCTCTTCCTAGATGTTTGGACACCTCCCAACGCTACTACTTCTTCGAAATATCCCGTCAGAGTCTGGTTGTACGGTGGAAGCGCCATGACAGGTAGCATCTCGGATCCTCTGTACACAGGATGTTATACGGCGACCGATTCTATCATTGTCTCGATCAACTACCGTCTGGGACCTCTTGGATATCTCGCTCTTGAGACTGCAGGACTTTCTGGCAACTATGGCCTTCAAGACCAGTTGCTAGGCTTGCAGTGGGTCAAGGAAAACATCGCAGCATTTGGAGGAGATCCTGTAGGATATTCAAAAGAACTCGTTCCTGATGTGATATCACTGACATGATGTCTAGGCAAAGATTCTCCTATTTGGAGAGTCAGCAGGTGCCTATTCTACATTTGCCATAAGCACTCTGCCTCAGGCCTCAGAGCTCATCAGTGCTGCTATCATGGAGTCCGGAGGAGGTGTCGACTTGGCAACAGTAGCCCAGGCAGAGCAGTACAATGAGCTCTTTGTCAGCCTGCTCAACTGCAGCATAACTGATGCGGCTTGCCTTCGATCCAAGTCCACCGAAGAACTGAGCAATGCTTCCAACAACATGCCTAGCGGCGGAGTTCCCGTCATAGGAACACCGTATACCAATGAAGGCCGTGGACCATCGTGGGGACCCTTGATTGACGGGAAGGTGATACCGGCTGCGCCTTCACAAGTCGGTGTAAAGGTACCATCCATCATGGGGTCAAATACAAACGAAGGGTCGCTCTTCGTCCTTGATCAGTATGGCTTGGCAGCTTTCAATCTGACATCGGCAGACTATGACCAATTCTTGGATTATAACTTTGGCCCATTCGCTTCAACAGTTAATCAAACATATGCACTATCCGAATTTAGTGCTTCGCCGATACCAGTCTTCACAGCCATGTCGACAGTCTACACGGCGTGTAAATTCCATTGTACAGCGCACCGAGCATTGAATCTAGCAGTACAGAAAGGAGTACCAGCCTACACCTATTCCTTTGGGCACACCCCATCGTGTAGTTGGGAGACAGCCATTCCGAACAATCCAACTATTCTCGAGGCTCTAGGAGCAACGCACACCTCTGAGATCCCGTTTGTGTTTGGTGTTGTCGAGAACCTGCCGCTGCCGACCGGAAATTGTAGCTTCAATGATGCTGAAAAGGAGATTAGTGCGTACCTGTCCAGTGCGTGGACACAAATGGCCGCAGTTGGTTCACCAGGAAACGGCTGGTCTGCATATACCATCGATGGATCCTTGGGCATCAACATTAGTGCGTCAGGAGTGGTTACTGACGTGGTTGACTACAGTTCATGTACCTTCTGGGATGCGCTGCAAAATGCGATGATGGCAGATATTGCGGCTACTTAGGGAGGCGAAGAATAACTGGATATAAGCAATCGCATGTTGAAAATCGTGGAGTTGTTCGAAAACCCTCGTCTCTGGATGTACTGACATTGTTGATCATCTATGAAGCCCATTTCGGTTCACGGTGAGCGACCTTGAAAATCGAATGATACCGAATAATGATTGATTAGATGCTAAGACATAACGTTGTAAATAGTATAAGTCAATCCCCAACTTATAAAATGATAACGACCGCGATTTTGCAATGTCGGGGGGAGACAATAAGCTAGAACTCCTTGTCGGCCAAATAATGGCATGGTTCAGCGCCAAATTTATACCCCTTCCGTCACCAAACAGAAGTGCACATGATCCCAAATTCGTTTTAATTTTTATTTAGCTTTTTTTGATTCGTGAGGTCATGACTGCAAAACGTGAAAACCCAAACCCCTTCTAAGATCCGATGCTAGTACATCAAGGATACATCAAGGACGCAAATGTTCACAAGGTATTGGTAGATAATGGAGCGGAAAAGTCCAAATCCAAATGTTCCCAATGCCATAGTTGTTCGAGGTGACCGAGATTGTTTGTCAAGTCGTCCACGACCACGGGCTGGACGAGTTGCATGGGCTGAAATGGTACATCACCAAACTGCCAATCCGCTGCAACAGGTCCAGGGATGAAAGAGGCCGTCTCGCCAGTTAGTGAATATTCCGCGATGGAAGAGCTGCTATTGCTTGTTGCTGGGTAGCTAATGGAGCTAATATCGGAAGCTGGTGAGTTTCTCTTTTGTCGTTTTGAGGCACCAATCTCTAAAACTGTTCTCTCCCGTGTTGACAAGGGAAGACACGCAACGAGTTTCCTGAGAACGGAGACCGTCATGACAGCCGTTTTGGATAGATCGCTAACACTATCCATCGCGTCAATGGCCAATTTGAGGTGGGCGATAGCTTGCTCTCTCTTTGGCAAGGTATTTTCAGTATCGTGAATTATGGCTGAGCAAAGAACGGTGCAGGCATCGAACATAAAGAAAAGGATGAAGTGAAACTTGACGTAATCAGGATACATCAGGTCGTAGAACTCCTTCGATGTTCTCACTAAATTAAGGCAGGCGTCAACTCCACGAGTACGGAGCCGCTTGACTTCCTCTGGGGTCGCTGATTTTGGCGTTCCTATAAGATATGCCTTAAGTGGAGCTAAGATGTAGCAATCTCCAATAATGTTAAGCTGGCAACGTTGGAAGGCAATATTGGGGTATTTTTCATCCCAGCGCGCATCTCTGTTGGTCATTCTCAAGGCCGGAGGAAATGTAGCCATCCAGTCCTCGATTCCCTTTTCGAAGTCTAGAACTTGTTGCGTGCTGACTTCACCGCCGAGAGCCTGGAATTGTTTGTCCATCTGTCGTCCAAGCTGTAATTGGAGAAGAACATGATGGATCGGGGACGGCTTGCCAATCGTCGCGGGGTTAGCTTCAAGCGTTTCATCGGGTGCCTCGAGAATAGACCTGCTGTGATCAATTATGATAGGACGAGACAGGATTGTTGACATTTGCCTGAATCACGATCAGCATCACTCGACATAGAGAAAAGGAGTCAGGAGTTCCCACCAATCCCACACCCAAAGGATGCACCAGAGGCGCCGTCGCATCTCTCGCTCAAAGGGGTCAAGATTCTTCCCCGCGGTCCCTTCATGCATGCCTTGATTGAAAATGTTAGTACGGGGACATACAGCATTGAGGAGTTGCTCAGTGGGATTTAGCACCACATGAAAGAGGGAATAGACGTCAACGAACCTAATTCTTGTGCCTCCCGAATGGCAGCACTGACTGCATGCCATGATTCGATCATGAAAGCTTCCGATTTGTACCATGTTGCTGTGAGGAAAAGCTGCTGAACCTGCTGCAAGCCCCCTCCCCCTGGCGGGATGGTTGCACTCAGTTTTTGGGCGGCAATATGGAAACGATCTGTGAGTGCTTGCGCCTTCTCTCCGAGCTCAAACTCAAGTCTTTCGCGTAATGACTTTTCCAAGTATTGCGTCGAGCATGCACACACTCGGAGAAGTAGGCAAGTGATCTCTGGTTGCAGCCGTTGCCCCGAAGAACGAAGCACCCACCAGTCTTCACACTGCTTTTGCAGTTCGGGAGGGTAGATGCTATAGTACTGGTAGTTGCTCCCATTTAGAAAGTTCTGGACGAGACAATCTAACCCAATGTCAGTTTTGTAAATTGCCAAAGCTGGAGCAAAGAATGCCAACCTGTGTACGGTTTCGGCAGGATGTTCTTGAGTGCTGCCTCAATCTCCTCCGTCTGACCCGATGGAGAGCCCACACGCCCTTTGATACCATCCTTGAATAGCCTCAGCATACATGCTTAATTACTAGACTGACTCGTGCGTGTTTGTGAGACTTACATTCCCCGCGGCGCGTCCAATGTCGAAGACCTGGTGGGTGGGCATATAGCCAAGTTTGGCTAAGCCATTTGCTAAGTCGATCTCGGGGTCTTCGGGGAAAATGGAAGACTCGTAAGGAGACTCTGAAGATTCATCTTTGCGTTTCTTTGGTAGCCTAGGAGGTGTTAATCGGACCGGGTGAAGACTGGGGTTCCGACGGAGCTCCCACATACTTTGCGCTAGACCCAGGAGAATCGCCATCCGGAGTGCTCTTTTTCGTTGCGAAGTGACAAAGATGAGGGACTTTACGAGACTGGCAGTGATTGCATGGCCACTCACGGCTGCACTATAGAAAAATTAAGCCTGTGAGCTCCTCAAGATTGCTTTTGGTGTAGTATAACATACCTTCTGTTTGCGCCGCTGGCACTCGAGGCATGACGTGGGTGCACGGCCACTCCTGGGCTTCTCTTTTTCCTTATCCTTGTCGGTCGGGCTGCTGCTCATTCTTCTTCTTCTCCTCCTCCTCTTACAGTTATCAACTCAGATTTGCAGCGTTGGAAAGGCTATCTTAGAGGGTTATGAGATGGAAGAGTTAAAGTTGTGGAAGAATGCTGGCTGGGTCTCAATGGTTCGACCCTCCACTACACTGAACGATGACTAAGCTAATGCACGCTCGATGCATCCTGACCCAAGTTGCTTCTTCTTGATCCACGAGTCAACTCGTCTCAACTCCACAAAATCCGCGGCAGCGGCGACATCCTTGATGCCCGTTCTTCCGCTAAGTTGCAGTGTGACTGCTACGGGAAGGTCCTGCCTGACCCGGCGAAAGCTGCATGCATTCCATGCTGGCCCGAGACATTTGCATTGTAAAGAGCCGGAGTGTGTTCTCTGTCTCCTCTCTTTGAAATTTGTCCAGCTCAACTTCGTCAACCCTCGATCCTGGCTGAATCGCTAGGGTCCGTTGCACATAGCGAGCCTGGCCCAATGTAGTCCAATCCTTCTCAGCATTGCCTTTTCAGCCACTTCAACAATACGAGCCTGGTCGCAAGATAGCCTTCTTTATGGATTGGGCATCTTACCAACGCGCATCAACTCGGCAGTACATACACAGATTCTCAGCTGAACGCACAATCTCGGAGATGGCAGCCGAGGGGGAAAAGGTAAAACATTTCATTGATGCAGAACAATCGCGTTGACTGCAGACATTGCACCCTGAGACCAGTTATCCCGAATGGGTATTCCGCACGGTAAATCAGACCGCCACTCTTGGTGCTTCCTCAATATGCGGCTAGCCAGGCCTCACATGGGAAGAGCCTTGCCAGAGAAGCTCACCAACTTTGGCAGGCTCTCGTCGGTTTCGTCGTACGGCTTGATGTGGGGTCTAGCCCTCAACAACAACACCTCCTTAAGCTCCTTGGCCTTGGCGATGGCGTTCTCACGGTGATACAACATGTCAGCTTCACTCCCGGCAAACATAAGCAGCCGCCGGGGTGAGATCATGTCTTTGAATGAGAAAAGAGTCGTAGTGTGACAGAAGCTCCGAGCTGCGATTGACCTAGGAGCTAAGTGACCTGGGATACATCCACTTCCCTTGCCAATAGTACTTGGAGCCGTCCTTCAGGAGAGGGGGCAAATGGTCGGGAATGTCGTGGGGGTCCATTGGCAAGACAGGAAGAGTATCAATCCTCCCCGTCCTTGCCTCCTCGTTCTCTGTCTACTGCAGCCTGCTCGAGTATCTTGGAAAGCGACTCCCGGTCGACGGTGGCCTGTGTATCCTTGATCCCCTCGCGTGCAATTGGCCCGTGCAAACGGCGCTCACTGTCGCCACGGCCTTCATCGGATCATCAGTCTGCGCAGCAACCGGTACGTAGCCGCCGGAGGCGCAAATACCCAATGCTCCGATTCGCTCACGGTCGACCTCGTGTCTCTGTGTCAGGTATGTGACTTTCGCCTTGACATCCTCCTCTCTGCTTAGGATCCTCCGGTCCGTGAGGCTCGCCGTCACGCTCGCCTTAGTATGCGACGTCGAAAGCCAAAGCAATGAAGCCACGCTCAGACAGGAGTCTAACGTATAAACCAGCCGTTTCTTCTTTGATGTCAGTCACTGGGTGACCGATAACAATGGCGGCGCCCTTTCGATTTGGGGAAGAGTTTATGGAGAGAAGTAAGAGAGCTCCCACAACGTCGATTCACCGGCTTGGGAAGTTGACTTTCGTAGGTCTGCTCATGTTGATACTACCTTCCGATAGAAAAAGAAAAAGATTCTTTCTCGATTCACGCTAAGAATTTTGATGGGTTTGCTGAACGAGCCTCGAAAGAGCTTTGTGCAACCGCGCGTTCTCTCGAGTCTTTCGATCTTCATCCACCTCTTAAATATTCGGGAGACCATGACCTACCTCACGATGCGATTACCTCATCCCCAGAAATCATTGCTCTTTTGAAGAACTGCATCGCAAAAGGGCAATCGAGATGGCGATCTTTTTGAGAAATTGCGCAGCTGAGAGGAGGGGTCAATGCCCGAAAATCATCGGGGAAGGCAAAACAGAAGACCTAGAACAACTTTCTTGACCATCTTGATATGATCACGGCCCGTGAAAGAACCTCCATGATATAGGAAAAGTCAAAGAGACCGAGGGGGAGACGTTGTGTATTTAAGGCAGCCAATGCCATGTGGTTGGCAGCGGCAACGTCTATTTAATTCTCCGACGTGCTTCGGACGGGTGCACAAGGACCTAAGCAATGGCCTGAGAAATGGCCTGACAATTTAGTGAGACGTTGACAGGAAGGCTGGACCTGCCATGGTAGCCACGCAGATAGACAATGAGCCTCTCCGATGCTTTTCGGACTTCACATAACGGGGCTCATGGAGTGTGCATCCAATGATATCGGACGGGGAACAGGGTGACGATAGGCGAGCCGCATCCCTGTGTGTGCAAAGCATTCCTCTCGGTTATCGTTTAACTTATCGGTATTGGCAAGACGAAACGGATTGATGACTTACGCTCCCCTTTGGTCAAGCGTTTCATCGACGACGCCTGGGCCGCACCCGCAAATGCCCTTCTAAGTTAGCTAGTACCTTACACGAGTCAGTTCCCTGGTAATGATGAAGTAGAATGTATAAACGGTATTGAGCGTTACTGCTGTAAACGGCCTCCTCAAGAGTGCGCTGGTGTCTAGACCGCGAGGGCTGCATTCTGCTCCGATAATCATTCGATTTTCTGGCTCTTCAGGGCCAATGTCGTTTATAGCTGACACAGATTTACTCGAGGCTGTATTTGTTGAACATGAAAGCGATCAATCAAGCCACACTCCTTAGGATGGCCCTGATGTTCCCTCTTTAGTAGTGTCCATACTTGAATTCAGGGGTTGTATCCTAATCCCACCTCGAGCATCGAAACCTTCCATCTCCAATCGAAGACCTCCACAGACATAATGCTATGGTAACGCGCCTCCTGTTATCACATTCAAACGCCTTCTGATGTGCTGTTCACGCCAGACTCCTGCGAGGAGACACACAAGTTCCCAATGAGCATCATCTCAAGGCACGGCTTGCCTCCTGGTCGGCATATTCGTTGCTCCAGCGACGTACGTGCCAAAAGAGCACGGGAATCTGACACTTCGTCTCCAGTATGTAGGGCACGCTATAAGTTGCGATTCGCGACGTATTTTCCTTTGTAGGTCGTCTAGCCATTGCCCTTCCATTTGAAAATCCAATTGGTGACACCTTGAACCACGTACATTGGATCCATCTTGATGATGACTTCATTGGAGTTTAACTGACGAGTCAGTCTCATGCCGATAGTGACAGCTCGACTATCCCTTCGATTAGTGTCAACACGTTCGAGATTGCGGGTGTTACATGAGAAGCAGAGAATATGAATAATTGTAGGCTACAAGGCTATATAGTATTCCCTTTAAGGAGAATACTGACATAGCAGCTACCAGCTCGGCCCTTTGAGAGGTTGCTTAAGACCGAAGCCTCGCGCTCTCGTTCCAACATGCCACAATTCCACTATGACCCACGAAGACTCCATGTGCTGCTTCAGCATGTTTCTCGCCGTTAAGATGGCAGGCACCGTCCGCGGAGATGATCAGTGGCTCTTCGTCAAGATAATATGAGTTGTTGTTGGTACTTAGACGGGCGAAGCCTTCGACATCAGCCGACTGAATGTCTTGTGGACTCCAACCAGAGGTCTTATAATGAACGAAACGGTTCCAAGGGAAGAATTGACCCACCATTTTGGCTTAGCCTAGTATTTTGTGAATTCAAGAATACTAGCAGGATGGAAACATCGAGCAGTGAAGTTTTGCCAGAGCGACTAGGAGCACCAACGTGGGCAAAGAGGCAACCAGAGGCCTTGCATATGAAGAGTAACACGTTGGTTATTAGGCAAGGTAGGTTCTAATCTACAAAGCACAAATCAAAAAGCAGCACAAAGTCGTCGTTTGGCAGCTCCTTCTTCAAGGGGTGCCGGCATTTAGACCCATATTAATACAAAGAAGTCTCTCAAGAAGCAATGATGGCGGTACCGATAACCTTTATTCATGTACAAATATTTACATTATATCAAACAGTCGGGCACTAAGGGTATCGGATCAGATGTTCTTATGTCGGTCTTTGTGAGCCTGCCTAGCTACGATGGCTTACGGCGCAGGTTCAAGATATCTTGCAGCTTCAACTGGCCTTTTGCGCCCCAGCCTGATGGTCCGCTTTCTACCTCAGGGCGGATTGCCACATACCAACTCCAGGCTCTCCGATCCAGCTCGCCAGCTGTGAGGTGGTCCGCCCAACTATCAAATAGAAGCCGTAGTGCTCCAAGAAGCAGCCCCAAATTCTCAGCCTTCTCTGCATCTAGAATCTTCTGTGTTTTCTTCGCCGGTGCCTTAGACTTAGTTGGCGACTCAGCATTGTCGGCACCATGGGTTTCTAATGGGCTTCCAAAGCTCCTGAGAATATAATTCCTCGCAGCCTCTGGTCTATGAATCTGCATGCCTCCTATCACTGCATCACGAGCTTTGGTCCCGCTCCCATGGCCGCCTGTTGCTGACTTATTCCTCATGCCCTCCAGATCCAGACCCCAGACTGCCTCACCACCAATGCTGACTTCGGCGCCGGTCTTTCGAAGCCGCTCAGACAGGGCACTCGTAACGACATTTCTCATCAAACGCCAGCGATCAGGACCGAGCATGATGCCTCCGAACCATCGGGTCAATACAACAATCGTATCTACCGCATTAGATTCTTTCATGATGCGCAGCATCAAGTCACCACAACCCGACTCTCCGTCGTCGAATGAGTCCTCCCTCATGAAAGTGGAGCTGCTTTGCTGAGACGGCCTTATTCGATATGCCCAAGCGTTATGATTTGCTGTCTTCAGATTCGGATGCGCCTCAAACAATGATCTCATGAGGCTCTGCCGTTGTGATGGATCTGTGATAACTGCAGCACGTGCAATAAATGTTGACGACTTAAGGGAAATCGGTTGACTGGAAGCCCAGACATTTGTACTTTGCGTTATTGTAGCTTGCGTAGACTGTGAAGAGTCGCCTTTAAGCGTTGATGATGTTGATTCGGGTAACTCTTCCAAATGGCTATCCGCCTTGCTCTCTGTTTCTTCCACAACCTCGTCTCCTTTCCATTGATAGCCACCACGCTTCAACACAGCGATATCACGGCCCATAACACGTATTCTTGGCTGGCCCTCACCCCAGCCCTCATCATCAGCACTAGGGCCCTTGTCAAGACCTATACTGACGGCTTTTGATCTCGAATTGGCACTGACAACTGCTTGAGCAAGACTTAACCGGCTTGAGGGCGGCTGCTCAGGCATTGTGTATCTCAGCAGTTCCACCGCAAACGCAAGGACTAGAGGCGCTCGATTTGTCACTATAGCCGTTTGCGCAATCTTTTCCTCGTCCGTAGACACTGGCAGTTCTAGGGAGCTCTCGAGTTGCTGTGGAGTCATCTGAGTCGGCCCAAGTAAGAAGTCATCGCTGTAACCGGACGCCGAGTATTTTGCTCGCTTCGAAGCGCTTTCGTCCCCCGCAGCTGGGGCAGGACGCTTCCCCGTCCCGAACCTCTTGAGATGCGCTTTGCAAGCATTCTGAAGTGACCTTGCCGCCTTGTCATCCGAAATTGCTGTGACAACCGTCGGAAGGGGCGCTTCGGCGATTTGCTGTATGCTGGGTGACACGGGTGTGTTGGCTGTGAAGCTCGAGCGGCGGGGCGAGTGAGTGTGGGGGGAGCTCGCTCACCTACGAAGATTCACCGCCTGCAATGACTTGATCTGTGCCATTGCTTGCATCATCGGCAATTTTCGTGCAGTCTGGAGGCGCAGGAGCTCCTGGAGGTCCTGCTGCGTCGCCATGGTGGGTTTCCAGTCGCTTATCGTGGTGTTTGCTAGAAAGCTGAGCTTGCAGCTGAGCTCCGGCGGCGCATAAAGTGACGTCGCGAGCTATCACGGATCACGCCGTAGCTGCCTGCTGGAAGTCCAGTAGGTCGCACGATTCCAAAGTACCGGGTAACTCATCTAGCCCCCTGTTGGGCCCCGCTTTTCGACTGGCCGGACGTTCTTTCCGTCGGTCACCGGTGTGGACCAAAGCCCAGGCCAAACACGTCTAGCGGAAAGCACCCCGGTCGTTACAATCGGAGGGTTTTGCTGGGCTCACGTGCAAATCGCATGATGCTGCAACCTCTGTCTCCTTTTCAAGGTGCATCCAGTTCTGGAGGAAGTCAGCCAATGAACAAGCTCCATTGAACCTGGGATAGGCCGGCTTCGAGCTCGCAGTAGTCCTGCAAGGCATTGCATTATCTCAGATTCTGACCTGCCAGTTCGATCAGCAGAGTCCTCGAAGGAACCTGTATTCCAGTCTTATCAACGTTTGGGATGACACGGAGGTCAGATCAACACCGCTCATGACACCCTTGCGGCAGGTCAAAGTGAAGGTCCTATGGAGGCCTTCAGCATGCATCCGCGCTTATCAGAGTTCATACAAGCCGGGTCGTGCACGACAGTTCCATGCCTCCAGTCGATCAGGCAAAGCGAAGCCTCCATCCACACCGGCACGGTCTAGACCTTCAAGGGCATCGAGGGGCTCCAAAACTCCTCTGCCCAAAGCAAATGCCGTGAAGTCATCTGCATCGCCAGAGAAGGACACCCTTCCGAGCCTGTTCAATCAGCGCAAGTTGCCGTTGGTCGGAGCTGGGTTGGCTGCTGCATGTCTGGGGCTCTATCTCTCCTCGCTTGCCATCTCCGTTTTCAAACCAGCTCCGTGTGCGCACAATCATGACGAGAACACAGAATCTGAAAGTCCGACGGGGCGGCCACCCGAGCTGCGGGAGGGCAAAATATCTGCCGGCGCCTTTGATGCAAGCCTTGACTGGCCGGAGTGGCTTATGGGAATCACCAAGCTGCGGCGCATTATAGGTGGTATGGCAAGAGGGCATGTTCTCGAGGTTGCCGTTGGTACGGGGCGGAATCTGGAGTACTATGACTGGGAAGACATCAAGGAAATGGCCTCTGCCACACAAGGAGAGCAGCAGACCGAGCACGAGCGAGAGCGCAAACGCAAACGCCTTGAGAAATTGGAATCCGGCAAATGGAAGCGGGACGATGTCTCACCAGAGTTGCTGAGCTTCACGGGCGTAGACATCTCAACGGACGTGCTGGAAGTATCTTGGGGCAAATTGAGAAAAGCTGTGCCTGAGCTCATCTCAAAGCGACGAAGGCAGAGAGCTGAGGCCCAGGGTCAGGACAAGGGGCAAAGTAAAACATCATCTTTACCCACTGCCGAAGGAAATACGCTTGCTGTCAATCTGGGCGACGGTAGGATCCGGCTGTTCAAAGGCGACGCACAAGCATCGCTGCCAGCACCTCCTTCCTCCGATGGTTCTGCATCCTCGCCTACGAAGTACGACACCATTGTGCAAACCTTTGGACTCTGCAGTGTAGCTGAACCGTCGCGTCTGCTGTCGGAAATGGCGGGGGCATTGCAGCCCAATACGGGACGCATCATCCTACTGGAGCACGGTCGGGGCTGGTACGACTTTATCAACTCTATGCTTGACAAGTATGCGCCGAGCCACTTTCAAAGGTTTGGATGCTGGTGGAATCGCGACATTGAGGGCATCGTCAGGGCCGCCGCTGATACGATACCGGGTCTGGAGGTCGTTCGCGTGGAGCGGCCGTACGTGCTGCAGGCGGGCACAATGCTCTGGGTCGAGCTCCAGCTGGTTCGCCCTGGTGCCGAGGGTGGCAATGGCAGCAAGGTCCCGCGCTCGGCTCCTGCCGAGAGCCGGTAGAAGTTACTCGAGGTTGCACAAAGGCCGGCACTGTCAAACATGTCTGCCATGTGTGCCAAGAGAGTGGAAACGGCGCGACACGTACGGAAATGTAGAATGTAAAACACTGTATTCAGAATACGCTATCTTTGGCGAATCGCCCGGCAAAGAAAAACTGCCGAAATACCGCTAGCTCTCCCAATCCGTGATTATCCCGCCCTGCTTGTCGTCACGGGACCGGTGCTCCATGTGCGAAATGATCGCCTGGGGGGCAGCCAGGTGGTGCAATTCCTCACCGGTCCCCATCCGTCCGGCAGCGGTACGAGCGGGTGCCGCTCAAGCCCGCGGCGAGATACCACGTTTCCTGGAACACTGCCAGTGGACTAGGTATCTGGACCCTCGGACCCTCAGACCTTCCCGAACTGCCAGACCTGCCAGACCTGCCAGTAGCCACCCCCTGAAATGACGCGGCATGACGACGATTTGCAGAAGCGCGATATCTGTATCACGAGGTCAGCAGCTGCTGGAGCCCTGGAAAGCGACGGCATTGGCATCGCATGATGGTCCCTTCCTTCTCTCGCCTCGGTGAAGCTTTGGGTTGTGATGCTCGAAGGAAGGTATGGATGAAAAAGGAAGCCACGATGCTGCTTTCTAAGCGCACCACGTAGGAGACAAGATTCCACTGTAGCACCTGGGCAACCCACCTGCCCTCGAGTCACCTCAACCTGGTGACTGACTGTGTAGAGTAAGACGGCCTATATCTTGTCGAACCTGCAACGACCCTCATCAGCCATCATCCCCTTTTCCCTCTCTCTCCCCATCTAGCAACCCAGAAGCTTCCATCATGCGTCTCACTACTGCCTCTGTGACCTCAAGCGTTGGCAACGTACATATTCACTCTCTCCAGCGGGTCGTGGAGCTCGACTCGGGCAGCACCACCCCTGTGGACGATGGCTCATCAAACAACACGAGACGCGATGATGGCACAGTTTCTGTGTCCACGGAAGATCTTCGCGCCATCGAAGCCCAGCTTGTTATCGTAGTACCTTGCATGAACGAGGACATCTCCACGATCGAAGGCGTTCTTAGCTCCATTCCACACCGCTGCCTCATCATTCTGGTTTCTAACTCTTCCACGGAAGGAGCTAGAGATGAGGTCGATCTCCTGCAGCACTTCTGCAAGACCACCGGCCGATCTGCTGTGGCAATCCATCAACGAGACCCAGGAGCTGCAGCCGCCTTAAAGCAAGCAGGCCTGCCTGAGCTGTTGGATGATGCTGGACTCATCCGCAACGGCAAGGGGGAGGCGATGCTCTTGGGTCTGGTGCTCGCCGCAACTACTACAAGGAAATATATCGGCTTCATCGATGCGGACAACTTTGTCCCTGGCTCGGTGCATGAATACTGCAAGGTCTTCGCAGCTGGGCTGCATCTTGCTTCCCAGCAAAGCGACGACGTGATGGTGCGCATATCCTGGGCGTCAAAGCCCAAAGTGCAGGACGGTCAACTCATCTTTGGTCAACAGGGAAGAAGCTCGCGGATCGTGAACAGCTGGCTCAACCGCTTGCTAGTCATGTTGCAAACGGGAGACGATAGTCCAAGCAATGGCACTGACGAGCACCTGGTCAAGGGCATCGCAACGGGAAATGCGGGCGAGCATGCCATGTCCATATCTCTTGCATTGAAGCTGCGACTTGCATCGGGCTATGCAATCGAGCCTTTCCACTTCCTCGATGTGTTTGAGCAATTCGGGTCCTCGATGTCATCACCTGAGAACAACTCGTCGGTGCACATCTACCAGATCCAAACTCGCAACCCGCACTTGCATGATGCGAAGGACGACAAGCACATTGAGCGCATGTGGGCCGTGGCCCTTTCACACATCTGCCACTCCCACGTCTCCATGCCGGCCGGATGCAGCTCGAGCTACCGGACGGCGGTCGCCAGATTCATGGTGGATCAGGGCGTACTGCGGCCCGGCTAGGAGCCGGCGCGCGGGCCCATCTACCCATCCATCGGCGGCTACAAGGTGGACCGCCACCGCCTTCTGACCGTCCTGGGGTCTCGCGCGCGCAGCTTTCGGCGATTCGCGGGTGAGGCCATCAATGGCTTCGTACCTGCTCTTAGGCAGATATCTCAATCTTATGTTGATGAGGGTGAGGTTGAAGAACGGAGCAACAAGGGCTTGTCTCAAGGCAACAACAGCTTTGAAGGTGGGAGCGGCAATGATGACAAGAATACGGCAGGAAGCGAGTGAGGGAAACGGAATGAAGTCGTTCGAAGGAGGTTAGGGAACGAAGCGCTCGCTTGCGCAACCACACGTCGGGGCAAGGCTCCGCTTGGAGGCTCAACCGCATTTCCATTTTTTGCATTTATGTACAGGTAGCGGGCGACCGTCGGGAGGCTTTTCTGATTTCATATTTTGCTCAATCGATAAAGTAGACGCTCTCCGTGCGAATTGACTTGAAGCTCGATTTTCCCTTCCCCTCACACCTCAAGGCGAGTCAGTTGTGAGTGATCGTCCTGCCGGTGGTTTACGTCCGGCGGAAACTCAAGTTGACAAGTCTAAACCTTGACAAACCCCCTTCCCTTTCTACGAGTTCGTGGCGACAAGGGGCCTCCCGACAAGCCCAGCCAGCGTACCCAGGGTGTAAGTGGTCGCACAAGCTCCACCGACCAATCATGTCAGCCGGAAAGGAACATTCAAAAGCATATGAAATGCCGGCTTCCCGCCCCCCCTGGCCTGTGGCTGGAGCCTAGAGCCCCCAAATCGGGCGAGGTGCAGCTCTTGGGAGAGCTTCATCGTTGCAAGCAATAACAACCTTGGAGAATGGGCCCTCATCATCACTGGTGATAGCACAGATAGAACGGATGCATGCTCAGGTGACAGGGGAATTTCTTCTTTCATTTTTTTCATTACCAGTCTTTTTACCCGGCCGCCTTTTGCTTTTTGTCTTTGTTTTCCAGCCCTTCCCATGTCGATTCTACATCTAGCAACACCTCTAAAAAGATAGCTTCGCTTCTCCTCTAGTCGCCAAATCAAGTGTCGATGAGATATTGGTACATGTACAGGATATGAGGTGAGCCGAAGCCAAACAAAAACTTATAAGCGTTACACGTGTTGCGTAGGATAGAGGGAGGAGGAGGAGAAAACAATCAAAACAGCACACTCCTAAAATCCCGGGGTATCACCATCCTAGGGGTTGCCCTCCAGTGACAAACACCTTCCTTTTCTCCATCTCTTCTCCATTTTAGATTTTAGTAGCCGCTTAGCAATCCGTCGAGCTCATCGAGCTCAATATTCTCGGGGCTCCGGTCCCATTCGAGCATATTATCTAACTTGGCCCAGCTTTCGGCCTCTCCCTCCTTTTTAAGGTTGAATGCAAAGCTCGGGCGTATCGCGGGACTGGTGATAAAAGCCATCGGCTGGTGTACTGACAAGGTCTTTGAGTCACCAAAGAGGCTGTCGTCTCTTCCATCGTCCAAGTCCATGTTGTTCTCAACGGGATTCGTAGAGGAAGAAAGCAGATCGCCGGTAAGCTTTCGCTTCTGCAGCCCATCTGCAGTCTGGGTAAACTCCTTCTCATCTTTCTCCAGGGGAGGCGAGGCGCCTCTTTGATTATGTGCCATGAAGGTGCTAATCTGAGGCTGGCGAGAAGTAAGCGACCCGATCGGGGTGCTCGGCATTGGAATGTCGTCGTCCATGTCGTCGAACTCGGGAGAGGAGAGATCCACTTCAGGGGAAGGGCTCAACTCCCGTCTCCTTTCCTCGTCGGCATCTTCGGAAGTTGAAGTGGCGCTGGATAGCGAAGGCGTAACAATGGCGCGCTGAGCCAGTGGGACTGCAGCCGGGCCAGGGAGTGGTTGATGTGGGCATGTGGTGAGGTAGAAGTATGTTCTCCGGGGATGCACCGTCTCCAGCTCCTTCGCCAAGGGGCAGGGGGCTAGCGCCGTCCAGCACGATCGCTTCAGGTAGCTTGATAGCCTTGAGGAGATGATGGCGCATGGGTTCGCAGACCTGGTGATCATGTTAGAATGCAGACTACATATCCAAGACGCAGAATAAACTCACTGTTGAACGATCTTGAGCTGCTGCATGAGGATAGTGGCAAGCTCCTTGACGAGATAGGGTCGGTTGCCGGTGTCCTGAAGTTGGACGATGACAGCCTCGACAATCTCATCATTGATGCCCTCGAGGTCGACTTTCTTGACAACGGGAACAGCGGCGTCGGTCGACTCGTCGGATGCTGATGCAGAGCGTTCGGCGTGCGGCGAGGGAGGCGGTGTGTGGTTGAACTTCTTGGGGGCTGCAGGGGTCGAGACGGGGCTTTGCGCCTCATCGCCGTGCGACCGTTTTATCTTCTTGTTGGGATGCTGCTGGGCGTCCATGTCTGCGGCGGGAGACGGAGAAGTCGTCGAGGAAGGAGCCGCTGCTGCTGCTGTTGTTGATGATGATGATGAAGACGACGATGCGCCGTGGTGATTAGGGGAGGCTCGACTGGCAGCAGCGCGATGTGCGTGGGTGACTGGGACATGAATGCCTAGCGACGGCAGGGAGAGCGATTTGCGACGGGTGTTGTACGGCATGATGGGCGAGCCTTCTGTTTTAGAGATGCGGGACTATGCCTTCTGTTTCGGGAGACGGGGGACGGGGGTCGCGCCGGCGAGAAAAGGACAAGAGATTAGAAAAGAAAAAGACTATTACTTGTGTGCAGCCCGGACAACGGAATAATCATGCAAGAATCATACACTTCGTCGATGAGGGAAAGGGCGGTCGGGGGGGTTGTGTCGATGGGTTGAAGCAGGCAGGCAGGCAGGAGGATGAGGGAGGAAAGGGCGAGTGTGAGTGTGAGTGTGAGTGTGAGTGGGTGTGGGTGGCGGGCAGCAGAGCAGGCAGGCGGTGATGGAAGGACCAGGAGGTGTTTGGGTTTGGGTTGGGGGACGAGGAAAGGTACAGTACTGAGCAGAACTGAGCGACGGGAGTAGTGGAGAGCAGTAGGGTGTGCAGTAGTGTGCGCCTAACCTCAGGAAGGCTGTTCTGACCTGTTTGTGTGGGAGTGTGAGGCATGCCATGCATGTACATTTAACGAGCAGACAACGTACGATGTGTACCTACCTAGCACCCCGTAGGTAGTGCTGCTACTAATTAGTGGGTATTTTGAGTACCTTACGTTAAGGTGATGGTTAAGTGGAGGCGTCAGAGGTCAGAGGTCAGAGGTCAGAGGTCAGAGGTCAGAGGTCAGAGGGCGAGAGGAGCGAGGCAGTAACTTTTTTTCTGCCCTCTCTCGCCTCTCTCTGGCCTCCCGTTTTGGAGGAATGCTGGGGCTAGGCCGGTGTTTGGGAGGGTGGTGTTTGGTCAGTGGACGGCCGGCGACGGTCCACCCAGCGCATCTGAGACAGGGGTGCGGATGAATGGGAAGCAGCCCCCCCAGCAACAAGCAGCTGTGCCTTCATCACCGCCCAGAAAGCAGAAAGTGTGTATATGGTAAGAAAAGAAGAAGGAAAAAAAAGGCGGTAAACCAGACACATCCCGGCACTCGCAGGCAGCTCGACTAAGGCGATGCATGCATGCACATAGTAAGGCATGCAAGGGATGATAGAAATGAGATATCTAAGTCCTGAGGTACTGCGCACGCTGCGTAGCACAGGTGAGGCAAATTACGCTGCCTCTCGCCCTCTCTCCATCCCCATCTCAGCGATTTAATCCAAAGTGTCTGCTATCACTATCCACCCAGTCTGCAGTGCTGGATCTATTCGACGTAAGTAGGTCTCTAGGTAGGCGTCTTATGAATGAATGACAGACTGGGGGCAGTTCATCTATTCGTCACCTTTGTCGGCACATACCGGTACTCGCTCACAACTTGCTACTGCTGCTTAGGTATGACTTACCTACCTACAGTAGGTACTTACACGGCAGGGCTAGCTCGGGCGCATGCCTGTGCCATGTCGGTTTGCTCCTCATTACCAGCTGAGCTACTGGTACTACTGCGTAATGACCTGGCGGATATGAGCTGTTCTGTTGTCTTGCTCTGCTGCAACTTGATGGGAATAACATAGTAAGGTACGGTAGGTAGGTAAATCAAAACCTGCACCCTGCCCCCTGCTCTCTCTGCCTTGTAGGTACCTTGTGAGCTTGTCCGGTAAAGGCAGTCTCGTTCTCCTTCCGTGCATTCCATCTTCCGATGTGATGCGCACGACCGCTACTCATTCGCCCGCACCACACACTGGACGGGAGGTGCAGTGCACCAGTCATCACCCACCTCTCTCTCACACGCATACGCCATACGCAGTACGTACATACAGACTGCAAGTCAGCTCCCTGGCAATCTACGTAACCGTGGAATAAGAATTGTGGGGTGGGATCAGCTGGCTGGCCCGAAAGGGGAGTGGGTGGGAAGGAACGATCCAGGCTAGAAGACAATGAGAGAAAAAAAAAAATCAATCCAGGAAAAAAATGGCACTTCGGGAAAGCCTAGCAAGCCTAGGAAACTAAGAAACTAGGTAAGGTGGAAAGCGCAAGGCCAGGGCCGCGGCCTGTCCGTTTTTTTCTGCCCCTTCCCTTCCTGCCCAGGTGGCCAATGGCAAAGAAAAAAAAAAAAAATCGTTCGAGCCTTCCGTTATTAGAGAAGAAAAATTAGGCGGTGGGACTCTTCACGAGAACCAGCGACCAATGCGAGGCTTCCGAATTACTCCCTGGCAGCTCATATGCCCAAACTCCAGTACGACAAGCCGGAGATCGTGACATCAAGACTCGTGTCATTGCTGCCCCGAGCCTTGCCCGTTGAGTAGTCGTGCTTGTCTCCATCTCTCATCTGCCCACCCCGACCCCTCCTTGTCTGTTCCAGATCGAGCAGATGGATGGACAGATGGGATGGGTGTTGGAGATGTTGAAACCATGGATCGTCAGCATCAGCATGGACTGTACCACTGTACCCCAAGAAACTCTAAACGGGACATCGCCCGTGGTTGCACGAGCGGCTCGGTATTCCCCCAATCGATTCATTGCAATCAATCATTCATCTATCTGTGTCTTGTATGAAAGAAAGCGCCCTCCTCCTCCCCAGGAGTCAGGCGAAACAAACACACGAATGCTATCCCGCCTCCACCCGCAGCTGGCATGTTCGGCAAACATTTGTTAGAACTTTGACGACTGAGCCGAATGAGACGGGCGCCAAGACCCCTGCCGTCTGGCGGTTTTCGTCCCGTAGCAAGGTACCGGTACGCAGGGAGCTTGGATCTCTTCTGCCCTTAAGGGGTCCTTGCCGCTGTTTCGGCACATTCAGCTACCCAAATACTTCCAGACTCTGTGAATCCGACTGACATCTAGGTTGTGACCAAGTCCAGGTACTTCAGACAGCCCTGGCACATCCAGAGGGGAAGCGACTCCTACTGACGTCCATCGCTATCACTCTAGGTGCTCTCGTACCGTACGGCCCTGCAAGTGTTCGGCCGAGTCGGTGAACGGGTTGTTGAGATGCAACGACACCGCCTCGTGTGTGATCGCTAACAGTCAAGCAAGCCTGCCCAGCCAGCCTGGTTTCCCATCCTGATTTCCTGCTTTGCCTAGCAACGCTGGCACTGACTGGGCTGGCGCAACTTCTCTCATGCGCTGCGCTCGAATCACCGCCCTGCTTTCTCCAACTCCTCCGTTTGCCGCGGTGGCCCAAGTGGGCAGTCACTAGCTACGGCTGACCATCCGCAGCCACTAGCCCCGTGTTGCTCGCGTGCGCCGCCTGCATGTTGCTTTGCCTTTATGGTGCTGCACGTCCCTAATCCAGCGTCGCTGCAGCTCCTGATTCGTACCGCAAATCGCTAACAAGTGTGTGCATGGTGCTTTGTGCTGCGTCCACAACCAAGCTCTCAGGGAGGTGGAAGCAAGGGGGTGGATTTGCGACGACCCGGCTTGGGTCTTCACACCGCTGGCCTGGCTAGCAGCCCGGGGCGACAGCTTGTCCTGCCGAATTGGTCTTCGGGCGTGTCAATCACCAACGTCAGTTTCCGCCCGGACTGGCTCCGTCCAAGCCCCTATCGATCTCGGCAGGAGAGTGAAAGTGTGGTGCGGTCCACCCTGACGTCTTTCGGGCAGCACCATGCCATTGAAACATGGGCCACAGAGCCCAAGCATCTATCCGCACTCCATCATTCCAGCCAGTCGCTGGCAGACGATTTGCGCGACTACCCCTGGGCCCTGGCGACTAACTTACGAACAGGATCTTACTTACCCCGCATACGCAATGTCCATCTATCTTGCTCGGTTACAGATTCAGCGATGAGGCTGGGGGTTCTCAGGGGTGAAAGAGGCGAAAAGCCCCCCTTGGTAATGCCATCTACGCTCACGAGACATGATGATCAGAAGCTACCAAGTGCTGGACGAAATAAAAAGCTCACCTACTAGCAAAAGTATATCATCAAGATTTTCTTGTTTATTGACCCGTATTTGTGACCAGTGTGGTTGACACTTTATCAGTTACAGTTCATGTCAGTTGAGAAATGAGACTATTATGGTGTCAGGCACCTTGACTACCTTTTGCGGCGATGGGGCAATGAGGGAGGTTTGGCTTCATTAATATGATATCATCTCACAAGTTTATATATTAGTACAAATAAGTTACACGCCGATCAGTCAGTCACTTTTCTCTATACGTCAAAAAAAGGTGGCTGTAGTGCTGAAGCCGCTCATTCCCGTTATCGTAGTATGCATCGCTGCTTTGATTTCCTTCCATCATATGACTAGCAGCACCTGCCTGGAGTGCCCTAGCAAATACGATCATCGTCCCGCCTAAACGCCGTCGTCTAGCCATAGCCTTCTCTCGTACATGTGCCCGTCAAGGGCAAATAGCAGCGGCGCCTTCGCCTTTATGCGCGCTGCAGAACCTCCATGAATCGCTGTGCCACCTATTATTGCCAAGTTAGTCTCAGGTCCAATGATTTCAAGTCCAATACCGTCGAAAACAAACATACCTCGGGAGTTGTCTTGATGAAGGGGAGGTCAAAGAACAAGTACTTGTCGTTCTTGATCAGCTCCACGATGGTGGCAATCAGTCCCCAAGGCTGCGGCCAGAAGCCGACAAGCCTCTCCAAGAGGATTCGCGTAATTTGTTGACGGATCTCCGTCTCTTCGGGATCAGTCAGGTCGTGGCCGAAGATATCGAGCAACGCCTGGCTGAAGAAATAGGTGTAGGCATTGGCAAACCGAAGCTGGTTCACCATGCTGCTAAGTAGGTAGTATCGTGCTTCTGGTGGGAGCTCATGGACAAGCATGGACAATGTCTTGATGTCCGTGCCACCTGGTACGAAGACATTGGCACCATTACTTTGCTGCTCCCGCTGGGCAGCATGACCCCCTATGTACGTCGTAATGG
>NW_006920947.1:86293-94091 GCF_000392275.1 Phaeoacremonium minimum UCRPA7
GGGAATGTGCCCAAATGCTGTGTGCTTCCCGTCCATCAGGTTGATGGCGTGCGTCAGATGCGCAATCGCGTCCTCCGAAGGTCCAATCTCTAGAGCTTGTCTTAGGATTTCGAGCAATCCCAGCTGGTGCAATACTACAGCAGGATCTTGAGAAGTCTTAGGCGCATCATGGATCTCATCTAGCTTATCTACGCGCAAGCCTTGAGCAAAGGGATCTGGCAGCTTCGAATTAGAAGCTGGCTCGGCAATCAGAACCGCGTTAAGGAGCTGCGTGCAGTAAGGTGGGATGCTTTCAACGATCTGAATGTGGTTGGCTGTTAGGTAGTCTGGGTAGTCGTGCTGCAAGATTAAAAGAAGCTTGACGGTGCCCCGGTAGATGTCCTTGGCCAAGTTGGAGACCTCAAATGCCTTAAGCTGGTCGCCAAGATATTCCAAGAGCTGCGTCAACAACTTTGTGTATGGCGCCCAGCCAGCCTCTCCATCGAGCTTCAGAATCTCAGGAAGGAATGCTCGGTGCTCGAGTAGAGACATCCATGCATAAGTGAAGCCCGGGAACACGAATGGTCCCAAGTCGTTCAACCGAGCCGCAAATTTGAGAACAATCTGGGCCTTGGCGAGATCGCTGAGTTGCTCGGACAGGGTGCTCACTTCATGAAGAAGTGCGGAAAAGAAGCGGTAGAACACACGTTGATTGAAATGCTCCCCACGCTTAACATGGTGGTGGTTGAGGACCATGACAGCGAGCGCCCAGACTGAGTTGAGGAATGACACACGAGCCGATTGACTATCTTGAGCCTCTTCTTCAGGTTGGACTTTGAAGAAGGCGATTATGAGCTTTGCTAGCCCATCAGTAGCAATGTATGCATCCGAGATGCTGTGCCCTGCAGTTACCATATGCTCAAAGTAGCTGACAGATTTGTCAAGTGCGATGCGGATGAACAGGAACAAATCCTCCTTGTTGGCTACAACGTTCGTGGCATGGAGTTGTCTAATGAAGCTGGATGCAAATTTCTCGGCAACATTTGAGTTCCTGCAAAGGTGGATCCATTCATCGAAGACATAATCCATCTGCTCTCGCTGAGAAAGACGCATCTCTTCCTGGGGTAAAACTGCCCCAGGTTGTGACATAGCAGCCTCCAGCCTGGACTTAAGTCGTTGAGCACCTGGTACCTCTGGGTCCTCATGAATCCATGCATATGCCTCGTTGAGACTCTGAATGAAATCTGCCAGAAGTGCGATGGGACTATCATTCAAAGCTGTCATCGAAACAATCTCATCTAACAGCTGCAGACCCTTCTCGTCTTTCTGCCTCAAGGACTTTGCCAGAGCGTCGTCAATTTGCCTCCAGTCTAAAAGATCAGTGCCTAGTAGAGCTGCAATCAATGGAAGGCGCAGAAGTCTCTGGCCATCTTGTTGATGAAAGATCGCTCTTACGTGGTTGCTGATAGACGGTCCGCCTATTTTGCGTACGTAGTCAAGCACCTGTACAAAGCTCTCGATGGCAAGACTGTCTTCCACGGGGCTGAACAAGAATGTGCAGATCTGCTCCGCCGCATAATTGACAAATTCTTCAGATGACTGTGTCTTGATGATCATCTGGACGAGTGAGTCCACCGTATCAATGACTTGGTGCGGTCTTGGAAGGTCGCCAAAATGGTCCTCTCGAGCCTCTGTGGCTGCACGCTGAAGCTCGAAGAGCAGCTTTTGCAGTCTCTGAGCGAGTGCGGGTAGGTCGACTTGAGCAACGCCAGGCTGCCGGCCATTTGTCAGGGCGGCGGCGTGAGCGTGCGGGTATTGCTGCAACTGAGCTCCCATATGGGGCAGCGAAGGAGTTTCGGCGGGTGTCGGGATATTAGGCACTGAACTGTATTGATCTTGAAGAACCTCGTTTGCTAACGATCTAGTAGCATCAGATGTAGACGGGACATGCGAGGGAGTCGCAGTAGTTACGTTCGCACGCGGTTGTCGAGCAAAGTCCTCGTAAATTGCCATCTGCTCTGGGTTTAGTCCACTCAAGCTTGGAGACAGCTTGAAAGGATTGGGAATTGTCCAAGCCCATCTGCTGAGCGAAGAATCCACATATGGCTCATTTGGTCGCTGTAAGCGATGACGGCGTCTTGCTTCGAGCTCGGGTTCAATCATCTCCTCGATTTCGGGAACGGCACGCTCCTCAGCAGACTTCTCGATAACGCTCGATGCAAGATCAAGGTTAGAGTTGACGCACATGATGATTGTGCCCTCTGGGAGACCTTGAGGAAGATCATTAGATAAGTTCCGCATGTAATTCGTGAAATTGGCGCGGAGTGGCTCCTTGGACGTAACGAGGGCCAGACTGCCCGCCGTAGCCTTCACCATATTGATAGCGGATGTTCTCACCCGATTCTCGTCTGGCTCCGTCGCAAAGTCTTTGTGGATCATCTGCTGAGTGCTGATCGCAGCAATAGTGACTGAACGGTCGACCACTGGCTGGATAATATCTTGTAGCGCTCGGGTTAGTGCGGATCGTACAATCTCGTGTAGTCGAGGAGAAGTGACGACCATCTCGTTCGTGGGCGGGATGACCAGGCTTGGGCCGAGATCTGGAATTGAGGGCGCAATACTGTGAGGCGATAGTCCACCTGCAACACCAGGTCCTATTCCGTTCAAAGAGAGGTTTTCGAAAGTGTCCAGAGTGTCCGTCACGACAGCCTCTGGAACCTCCTCTATTGCGACACGATTGAGTATCTCTCCAGATGGCTCGATGCTCTTGTGGTCTAGGTTAAGACCCTTGCACAGTACTTCTATCTCAAACTTCAAGTTGAGTTTGAGTTCTGCATTGTGATAGAGTTCAATGAGGAGATGAATAATATCCATCAGCCATGGATTAGGAGGCCGGAAGACCTTTGACGACGCTCCTTGCATCAAAACCTTGCATACGAACGGGATGACGACTATAAGTCGTTTTGTGTCATGAGCTTCAATGAGAAGCTGCTTGAAAGCGATGTTCTTATGCTTGATCGGCCTGTCTCTAGCAAGAGTGAGTAGACCAAGCCAGCCTCCGAGATTCTTGAGATGGGTTCTTTCGGTCGAGTTTTGCATGGTCACCTCTGAGTTCAACATTCGTGAGACACTGACGAATGTCTCCCTCAAAACCTCAGCCCATAGCGATTTATCTTCGAACTGCTTCACCAGCTCGAGGTATACGTGATGGTAGTTGGGTTGCATCTTGGCTCGTTCTTCCACGAGATGACTTGCAAACCATTGCTGATGTTTGTAATTCAACATGTTGCGAAGTTCTATGAACATGCCTTGCAGGGTGGTCTCTGTGATGTTGTTCAGGACAAACTGTATCTTGCCTTGGTCGTCGCCGACTGGATCTTCGTAATTTACTCCAGCGGGAGGCGGATCAATGTTGATAGCAGTAAACGGCGGTAAGTGGTGATCAGTAGGACCCAGGGCATCGTCAGCATTACCATTTGTCAGGGACTCGTTGCCCAAGGCGCCATGCCCTGGGCCTGCGTTGCCATTCCTAGTCCGGACCATCTCTTCTTCGTGATCTCTCACGACTTCTTCTGCCTTACGCCAGGCTTCCGTTCCTTGGAGACCAGGTATTTGAAGAAGCTGTTCGCAGAAACCAGGCCACTCGCGGACACGGCCGAAGAGTTGCATTAGTGCCTGCAGACCAAATTTGTACATAGAATCATCCGGTACGTGGTCTCTGACGGCTTCAAGAATCATGCCAAGACCGATCTGTAGAGGAAGGTCGGATATAAGCTTGTGTGAGATGATTCCGCCGAAAAGGACAGCTGTGGTGGCTAGTGCTTCCAGAGGATAGTCAACGTAGTGAGTGTACTCATCGAAAAGCCCATGAATCATGCAGGCAAATATGTCTTGCTCCAGTGGATCTCTTGAGTGCTTGTACCGCTCGAGGACATCAACTATGTTCCGAACTTGAACCTCGTCACCATACATCTTCTTGTAGTGCTCCTCCATCTTATTGTTGGCAGCCAAGGGCAAGGCATTTCCATCTTTGCCGTTCGCGTCAATGATATCATCGTATCCCTCCCCGTAGTTGATCAGTCGGGGATATACGGTAATGCAGGATCGTTGGACCACAATCAGCTCCGGAACGGGGGTCTTGGGTAGATACTCCTCCAAGATCGCCAAGAGGTGAGACACCGTTTTAACTTGTAGAGTTGTAGTGGTCTTCACAGGTTGGCCATCCGGAGGCCGTTGGTACTGCATCTCCAGATTCGCTTTTACTAGGAGAAATTGTAGTAGTGAACGTGCAATCTCCGTGCTTCGATCCGCGTTGTTTCGGGCCCACTGGTCCAGGTCGAGAAAGCCTTCGGCATGTGCAAATGCGGTGAGATCCAATCCAAAGCCGTTGACCATATACACGAGTTCATCCAGCCAGTTGTGCTTGACCGCATGCTCGAATATAAGAGGCAGGTCGATTGGTTTCATCGCGTGAGCATCGACAAGCCTCTGCTTCACCCAATCCTTGTCCTTCCGCCAGAGGCTGTCCAGTACAAAGTCGTACTCGGGTGACCGCTTGTAAAGAAAATTCTCAAAGAGAGAGTTTAGAGTCTCGACTGCCATTTGTGGCCATGGCTTAGGCACCCCGAACGCGGACACCACGAAGATATCAAGGTTAGGCACTACGACTTCCTGGAACAAGCGCTTCGCTTCTACAGTTTGCGAGGCGAGTACTGAATGTAGTGCAACGTGGAATACTGCTGACAAGGCAGCTACCGAAACAAGAGGATGCTTGACAGCTGTTGATGCTCGTTCTCGAACGGGACCTGATGATTGCACGTAAGCGTCCAAAGTGAAGGTCGGCTGAAGTCCTGGAATGGTGCTAGCATCTAGCTGCTCTGGAGAAAGGGAAGCGAAAGCACATATAAAAGATAGTTGTGCCTCGGGGTTCTCCCAGTTACCTCCCCAAAGGTGCTGAATATCGAATGTGGCGCCATTATCGTCTTGAGCAATAGGCAGCAGGGCATTGTATAGTCGGAGAAACTGGGGAGGGGATATCCTCGCATTACTCTGATCAAAATATGATACCACATCCTGCCATCTGAATATTGACGGGGCCACACGTCGTAGCCCAGCAACAAGGACCGCAGGATTGTGTCGAGGGCTCTGACTGATGGTGGTGTATGTCAAAGCATTCGAGACTTGCTCCTCACTCAGTTGAATATTAGACGGCCGTGCTTGGAGATAGCCTATGCAGGTTTCTTCATCGCGAGTGAAGTCGGCGCCAATTCTTTGTATGTATAGAACGAGGGCGTTCGGCGGCTTTTCGCCCAAAACACGCATCAAATCCAATGCTGCGAGGACCTCTGATGGAGGTGCCAGGTCCATGGATGTGTAACGGGTAGTAACTTTAGATGATAGTTCACGCTTTGACGCAGCGTTGAAGTTAGGAGGGTGGTATTGAATGAGGCGATCAATGATCAGCGAGAGGAACTGAGGGCTCAGATCTGAATGTTCACCATCTATCCTAGAGGCGATGCTGATGAATGTTGGAAAGTTTGTGGAAAGGATCGCGTCAGCTAAAACACGGGGATTAGTTACTCAATCTGATCTGTAGAGGAGATTATATATACCTTTCGTCTTCAAATCAGATCGGTTCCCTAGCTTAAAGGCCACTGCCAATATTGTTTTTTCGAGGGCATCTAGTTTGAAATGTTCCATAAACGTAGAGAGGTCAAAGTCTCGGAAAATGTCCTCTGTGCCTGTTGCAATGGATTCTGCAATCTTTTCGGCCTGCTCGATATCATGAGATATCTTTCGCATTTCACTGACAAGGATCGGATAGTTGCCTGGATTCGCAGTGTTTCCCCCAGGCCGGGTCAGGCCGGGGAAAATCTGAGCCGCATTGCTGTGTACCAGACGGGCGAAGTATTTTGTGAAGACTTCCATGCCGTTGTCATCGATAAGCTGTGGCAGGGGGATACAGGTCAGCAAAAGGCACGAGGCAAGGGGCGAGGCTCTGGAAGCCAGGACGCGTGCTTACCTTGTTAAGTCGATTGACCTTATTCTCCCAGTCGGCAGGATCGTCTTTCTTCTCCTTGATAGTGCTCAGGAGAAGATAGACCTGGGCGATGGTGATCTTGGATAGGGAACTGGTCCCAGTGGGGCTGCTGGTACTGGGGCTGGCACCCGCACTCAGGCCACCAGCTTGCGACGGATGGGGAGAATGGCTGATTCCCGTCTGCAGAGACTGCGCAGGATTTGGAGAAAATGTTCCCGAAGATCGTGGGACCATGGAGGTAGGCGGTGGAGGAGAAGGGGGAAGTCGGTGCTGCTATCCTGGATGGGACAGAGCAACTTCCTCTAATTTCCTGGTAATGGGAAGGTGGTTGCGACAGTGGGAGGGTCTTCGCAAGTCGTCGACATGGACCGGGGGAAGAGCGGTATGCGATCGCGGTGATTGAGTCCACAGTGGGAAAGATTGAATATTACAAGGCGGGAGGTTGGAAGAGGAGGGATGTGGATCACAGCCGAGGCGGAGGGAGGATGAGGAGAGGTAGGACTCTGACCGAAGCTCGGGGAGTGCGCGATTCAGGTTGCTGATAGCCTCAGAGAGAGGGGAGAAGGGCAAAACCAGCAGGAGATCCAAACACCTGGGCGGCAGGTGCTGGGCCTCGGTTGAATAAAGGTGAGAGTGTTGATTAAGTAGTACGGGTGATAAGGTAGAGATGATGGGCGGGATGGTGGTGATGGTCGTTCTGAAGACAGACAGACTGATTTTTGGCTGGACGTGTGAAGTGGGCCTTGTCCTAAGCCGGCCAATCAGAGGAGTCTGTACTTTCTTGAAGCCTTAGGCACTTGCTACTCCAGGAGCTTGGGCCACGCTTGGGTCTCGATGAAATATAGGTAAGTCATTGGCGTACGGCACTCTCGTCGATATAGATAGTTTTCATTCAAAGATTGCGCATGTGTTTGTCTATAATCATCAACTGAAGACTTGTTACTGATCTTGCCGCTAGGCTACTTGGCCGAATGTGCCCCTCGAATCGCTTGTAAATTTGCGTTAGACATTCACAGGTCCTGCATCTGCCTGCAGCTACTTCAAGAGAGCACAGCTTTAGCATGGCATGGCCTGCTAAGACTATCTTCTAAACTTTCAACGTGATATACTGAAAGTAAATGCTAGGGGATTGACTCAACGGTCATCCTGAGCCTTAATTGGGATCATGACTCGATCATCTCAAGCGCAAAGTTTAATTTCAGAAAAATACCCAATATTAGGTCTTCGCAGGCCGCTTCATCATCTTTCTATCGTCAGGTTGATAAAATGCAGTAGGCGTCTACTCACCTGTAAGGTGTGGGCTGTCGCTCATCTCGTTGGAGGTGTTATTTCAGCCTTGACATTAAATCGCAAGCTCAACTTTTCGCTGAAGACCGATATCTTTGGATATTCCGTCTAAATGTCTTTACCAGGAACTACTTCATCATGTCATTTTTGCGATGTCCAAGCTTTTGCGCTGCGCCTTGACACCTCGGCAGATCTTGCATATCTCTCAGTTTTACCTATTAAGAATAGCAAAGGCAGCTTTAGCAATAGCAGTTGAAAATAGCAGATTAGACTGATGTTTTGACTCTATGAAATTTGTATCTCAAAGCCGGGATACCTAGGTAGTCAATATCGTGTAGACTTAATTTATAAACCTCACGAACCCACACGTGTGCACAATGGTCGCCAGAACAAGCTAAGAGAACCCGACAATCCATGGGGAAAGAGAGCTCTCTGATTTGCCTTTTGAGAGAAGCGCATGAGTGGGATGTTTCAACATGTACACCTCTGCCG
>NW_006920947.1:94142-140230 GCF_000392275.1 Phaeoacremonium minimum UCRPA7
AAGGGAGTTGCTACTTTTGTCAAGACAAGCGGGGCTATAGAAATAAACAGAATCTTCAAAGCCTCAATCAGGTATTCTCAACCCTGGTTTTCTGGTATATTCAATTCGCTAAAATAACGTTTTTTACCCTGGCGGAGGTGTAAAGCAATTTATACTGAGAATCCGCTATGATCTCTGTGGGGTAATGGGCGGCTTTGTTGCCCTAGCAACACAACCCGACTAAACAACCAGACAACCCACCCTACAACTCCAGCCGCCATCCCATTCCAAAGGATATTACTACAGCCAGCTATTACAACGCTACTAAGGTATCACGTTGAAATCAATTCCGCTCTACTACTCTAGAAAGTCGCGGGAAGCCTGGCGCGACACCGTCGTCATCATCCACGAAGAAGCATCGATACACCACCCATATATCTGCGCAACGAGCAATCCGTGTCATTGACCAAGGCCCATCGACCTGCAAGGCACAATGCCAGCAGTCACGACCGACGGGCCAACGGTCGCCCTATCCTGTATGCGATGATTCGTAACGGTAACTCATAGGTTACGAGACTGACATTTCTGCAGTTGCGAACAACTTCTGGGGCAAAGATGACGCCGGCGTCGGACCTATGTTCGAGCGCATGCATGCTGCGAAACAGACATGCGATGAGCTACGATCATTCTACAACTGTAAGAATCTAATGCCTAGGAGCCGGTCGCATTGTGCAAAGCTAACTCGGTGGTTCAAGCACGAGCATCAATCGAAGATGAATACTCTCGGAAGCTGCTGTCGCTCTGCCGCAAATCCCTTGGATCCCAGGAGATGGGTACCCTCAAAACGTCACTCGATACTGTAAGGGGCGAGGTGGAAGCGATGGCCAAGCAGCATCAGAATATCGCTGCTCAGATGAAGAGTGAGCTTGAGGAACCGTTAGCTGCCTTCGCTGGCGGCATGAAAGAGCGACGCAAGATTGTCCAAAACACCATTGAGAAGCTGCTCAAAGTCAAAGTTCAACAGACCCAACAAGTGAACAAGGTAAGTAGTGCCATGAATGTACGGGTAGGAAGACCAATTCTAATACAATGGTAGACTCGGGATCGCTACGAACAGGAGTGCTTGAAAATTAAGGGCTACCTTGCACAAGGACACATGGTTATGGGTCAAGAAGAGCGAAAGAATAAGGCAAAGCTCGAGAAGACCCAGATTAGCCTTGCAACGTCAAATACCGAGTACGAAAATGCCGTAAAGGCCCTGGAAGAGACGACTGCTCGCTGGAATAGAGAGTGGAAGGCTGCCGCCGACAAGTTCCAAGATCTTGAGGAGGAGCGACTGGACTTCACGAAGAGTAGCCTGTGGACTTTCGCTAATATCGCATCGACTGTGTGCGTTAGCGACGACGCATCATGCGAGAAGATCCGCCTATCTCTGGAGAAAATGGAGGTCGAGAGAGACATTGTCAACTTCATCAAGGAAAGGGGAACAGGACAGGAAATCCCAGACCCTCCTAAATACATCAACTTCTGTCGAGGCGATGTTGATTCCCAGTCAGAGGCTTCAGAGGATGAGAATTACTCTGTGGCTCAATTCCCTAGAAGCATTAATCCTGCCTTCCGGTCATCTTCTCCACAGCCGTCTACCTACGAGTCACACCATGATCCTGCTTCGGCTCTAGCTCGAGACCTTGGTCACGGTGACCCCGGCACACCTCCCAGCCGGGAACAAACAATGACGCCTCAGAAGATGCCACTGCCGGTTATGCAGCCTCAGGAGCGATCTCGACAGATGCCACCCGATGGATATCAGATGCCGGTCTCGCAAGGCAGGCCACCATATGATCCCAACGAGTTTGCTGCCGTGCCTCACGATCCCTACCCTATGGATGGAATGACAATGCTTTGTCGCACCCGACCAACTTCTGACTTGAGCTCCCAACTCAGTTCTCAGTCTGGGTCCCAGCGACCTGTCAGCCGTGATGAGAATAGCGACTATTCCAATCCCACCTCGTTCTCTAGTCAAGAACCACCAAGCGGGATGGTATCTCCTGTAAAGCAGGAGCCTATTGCGCCTCCCGTCGCAGAAAAGAAGGTGTTGAAGAAAAAGAGCGGTTTCTTCCAGAATCACAGCCCATTCAGGCGCAAGAGCACCAAAGAGGTTGCACCGAACAACCGAAACACATGGCATCTTGGAGGATCTAACTCAAGCCGTCCCCAATTGTATACTGGCGATGCTCAGAATCTGCTGCAGGAACGGACTGCCAGCCCTGATCCTATCGATGCAAATGCCAGCTTGGCACTCAATGTCGGGAACAACGTATTTCCTGTGACGACCCCCGGCAGAGACAAGAAAGCTCCCGCCAACGAGCCAGCAGCTCCGGATGATGATCCCATTGCACTAGCGCTTGCAGAGCTCAAAGGTGTCACTGTAGGCAAGCAATCATCCGTGAGAGTTTCGGCAGACCATTATCATGGTATCGCGACACCAGCGCCAGGCGCGCAATCGTTCTCTCGCTCTGTCCCGCCCAGGGGCAGTAGTGCAGTTGCAGCAGCACAGCGAGGTACACCACCTCCATCCTATGACCAGCAAGTGCAGGTTCAGCGTTTGGGTGTGCCATCGCCAGCAGTCACCTCCAAAGCAATGAAGCAGACATCACAGAAATACACTCAGCAGACGAGAAACATGTTCGGTGCCGAGCGACCAGGATCAGGTGGCTACGGCACACCAACGCGGCCCAGCACCAGAGGTAATGGCATGCCTCGAGCAGCGTCTCCGGCTCCACCGCGGAGTGTTTCTCCTAGGCCTGGCATGAACTCAGATCCTCGCATGTCACATAGGTCGGCCTCACCCAATCCTTACAGTGGAAGCCAGCGAAACGGCTCGCAAATGTCCATGACTCCAAAGCGAGATTCTGACCAGGGTTACTACCGTCAGAACTCGCCCAATGACATGGCTCGAGCAGCTTCGCCCTCTCCCTTCAGGGGCGAATATGGCAGGCCGGGTAGCAGCCATAACGATATGGCCATGCAGTTGGCTCCAGCACCTGAAGACGGCTATGGGTCTCAGCGAGGACGGGGCAGCCGACCTGGTACAAGCTCGGGCCAGCGGGGAATGAGCCTGTACGAAGGCTCTGGGCCAGTTCAGTCCGCATCGAGACAGCGAAGCAAGAGCGTTGCTGACCCCAGCCGAAACTACACACCGGAAGGACGACCTATCATGCACTTTGGTGAGTATTTTTCCTGTCATATCCTTATTTATGTTCCTCACAGTACTGATATTAAGTATTAGCCCGTGCATTGTATGTATACCAAGCTGCAATTCCAGAAGAGCTCGGCTTTGCAAAGGGTGACGTTCTCGCCGTCCTCCGTCATCAGGACGATGGATGGTGGGAGGCCCAAATTCACGGAGGAAACGGACACATTGGGCTGGTCCCCAGCAACTATCTCCAAGCTTGTTGAGCAGTGCCCATAATGGAGGCCCATCTTAAAAGGAAGTATGCTGAAATGCACGAACATAATGTTTGCCTTCTTTGTCTTCAATGCAGGCGATTTGGTTTTGCAGCTTTTGTCACTCTGGGGAACTGCATCAACTGGAAAGGTTGCATTTGTCTAAATAACGTAGTGAGTTGATATGGTCAAGGGAGTCTGTCAAATTCAAAATACATTACCTTACACCCTGCTTCTTCAAGCAGCCTCTGCGTATAATATTGTGACATGTGATCGGGTCTTTGCATATGCTAACAAGGACGATATCCCACTATGCTTCATAATGAGACCTGAGACTTGTATGTATAAAGAGACTAATTCCACCCTTCCTTTCGTAGAGAGAGAGAGAGAGAGAGAGAGAGAGAGAGCAAGATCAATCTAGAGCACCTTCATCAACTGAAATGTCAAGACTCATGATGTTTCCTGCTGGGCAAACTGGAGGGAGTTCTGCCATGGATGAGGACCCCTGGGCCAATTACAGCGGCGCGGGCGATGTTACAGGGGTCAGTGGCACACCTCGGTCGTCCCACACGTCATTCCTGAAAAAGGCGCCGGCACCTAAGAGCTCGGTAGCTTTCGGCGGGTCGAGCTCTCCAAACTCCCACTTCAACCTCTCGATCGGGCGCTCTTCAACACCTCAAGTCTTCGCGCCTTTTGGCGCCGCTTCTCCTGGGAAAATGGTATGTCAAGTCAAGTCACAAGCATTCACCTGCTTTCGAAGCTAATGTATCGTGCGCTTATCAGGAGTTTGCGCGCAACACGTACGATGCTGTGACATCTAAGAAAGCACAACGAACCTTGGTCAACACGGTGCTCATCGTCGCCAGCTCCACGATACTCTTCGGGCTAGCTGCAATTGCATACCTGCTCTTCTACCACAATTTCCTGCCTGACCAGGTCACTACAGTTCCAGTGCATCTGCAATATGGGTTCGTCTTTCGCGGTTTATACAGATACCTTTGTGCCCCTCTCTTCGTCATGTTGTCCGATGACAGCAAGGCTAACAGCTGCCAGCTACGAGCTCAACCCTTACGGCGTCGCCTCCCTTGCGGACAAGAATTTGAAGGACCTGCAAGATTATGATATAACCGTGACCTTGAACCTCCCTCGGTCTCGCCCAAATCTCGACCGAGGCAACTTCATGATCGCCTTACACCTCCTGGAAGCCGCACCGAGTAAGATTGCTGCAGCTATAACCCAGCCCAACCCACCGGGCCCATCCAGCGCATTTGAAGGGAAGACGGTGCTCTATACTTCTACACGTCCGGCGATACTGCCCTACACAGACCCTCTCGTGTCACTTGCCTCGCGCCTGCTCTTTCTCGCCTACCACATCGTCTTCCCGGCCTCGGAAAAGGTGACATTGGTTGTTCCCATGGTGGAGAAGCTACGGTTCAGAGAGGGCGGCATGATGCCGACATCTCTTGCACTGGACATCCAAGCTGGCCAGTCGCTACAGGTGTACTCCGTCAGCGTCACTATCACGGCGCAGCTCTACGGGCTGCGGTGGATCATGCACAAGTACTGGATCACGTCGTTCTTCGTCTTCACCACGCTGTTCTGGCTGTGCGAGATGGGCTTCATGATCGCGGGCTGGGTGGCGCTGAGCATGCTGTTCGCGGGGCCGTCCGAGCAGGAGAAGCTCAAGATCGAGCCCGACCGAACGGGCGGCGGCGGCGCCGTGGTCAAGACGGAAGGGAACAGCAAGTCCGGCACGGACGAGGACGTGCCCATGACGTTCCCCACCTCGAGCCGGCAGCCGCCATTGCGCTACGAGCCCTCGGTCAAGGAAGAGCCGGGGGCGGAGAGCAGTGAGCTGGCGAACATAGCGCCTGCTGGCGGCGAGGCCGACGACGAAGACGATGAGGAGGACGAGCAGGGCCGTTGGCGGGGGGACTCGGGCATTGGGACGAGCTACAGTGATAGGGACGGAAGCAGCCTTAGAAGACGGTCATCTCGAGGCAGGTCATCATAATCTTGCTCGTGTAGGATATGAGGATCGGGGGTACATCTTTTGCTTGAGACCGAATGCCCTGCTATTTTATGAATAATGAGTGTGGATTGGTCTAAAACAGATAGACATGTGACAGTATGGCAAACATGACGATATCACTTTGTAGTTGAGCATGACAATGCGACAATACATATGCCGTCTCAGCAAGTGAAGCCCCTTCTAGGTTCGATTTCAGTTTCGGGATAGCTTAGACCTGACTCGCGGTAGCTGGCCAAGAGGCATACAGATGGTCACATTCGACGGAGCGGCCCTTGTGACTGACCAATCCACTATGACGACGGATGTGGCTTCTGTGGAGCCGGTGAGCATAGCTCTGGAGACTTGAGAGACATTCCGGAGCGTGTTTGCCGTCATCTATCTTCAAAAGCAATATTCGCTGCAGTGGCTTATGCCATATGGTTGTGGTGTTTACTAGCGCCAGCTGGTTTCCAAGGAGGTTGTTTCGAAGGGGAATGTCAGCAGAGAGGGGCCTTGTGTGTTCTTTGTAGAGGCACGTGCGCGAGACATCTCAACAGTTCGAGGTCATGTTGGTGGTGGTGGTGATGGTTGGTGTCTTACTTGCCATTGAACCTCACAGTTGAGGAGGGGCCGGGACCCACCAACCAAGGAGCCTTACCCGTGGTTCCCATTCTCCAGGGAATTCAGATCGTGTAATAGTGAAGTGTTAGGTGGGAAAGAAATCGACGAACGTAAGGTTTACAGGTTTACTTCACCTAACACCAACCTAGGTAACACCTTACCTTAGCTTATTAACCCCTCTAGCACAGTGAATCTTGCTTGCACATGTGCACTTAGTTAGGTAGATATGTCTGCATACTGTGGAGAAATGGTGTAGTGTAGGTCTCGCGTCTTTGCTCACCGCCCAAGGACCCTCTCCGACTACTGTCTGTGCTCTGCTGTGCTGTTCAATCCCCCCGCCCAAAAGCCCATGCACTCACTCACTGTCGTTGCTGTGCGGAGAAATACTTTTCGAGGCCCGGCCTTACCTTCCCTACGTTACCTTACCATATCATAGCCTGCCGTACCGTACGGTACCTTGCCTTGTCTTGCGTTGCGTATTCTACCTGCCTACCTACCTACTTGACTGACTTCCAAGTCTGCTCGGGACGGACGCCTCCTCATCTGCCTGAGAAAGCTTTCACCTACCTCGCCTTCAGCCTCACTCGCCAGGCTCCCTTGCTCCCAGGGCACTCCTCTTGGACAAGCGAGAGTCTCTTCTTACTACGACACAACACGTCCTCCTTCCTCCATATCCATGTCGCCGTGATTACTGTGCCGTTACCACGATTCCATCCAGCCCACGTGGGCAGTCCATACTTTTGTCTGCCGAACCGTGCTTCTCCGCGCCGGGTGGAAAGCAGCTGTGCTCGACCGCAAATCCTACCGAAGGCGCTGTTTCCACCTCGTGGGGCCGTCTTTCCACAATCTCGACAAGCAATTCCTTGATCACTGTCGGCGCCCGCTCTGCTTTGCCAGTAACTCAATCAGGCTTATTCAATTCTACCATCTTAGCTTGTGTTGACCTCGGGACTTCGATCATCAGACGGCCGCCTTCGATCCACATAAGCTTCGCGGATTACACATAAGAGGAACATCATTACAACGCCACGATGCCCTGCTTCAAGGGCATTGCGGTGAGCATCCATGCAAATGGATCCCCGCTTCCCGAGTATGGCATGCAGAAACAGTCTCGATTCTCGCGGATCAGCAGCTACATCCCCGTCCCACAGCCTAACGTCACCGGCGAGTCGAACAAGGCCGAGCCTGCCAAATTCGCCATCTCCATCACTCTCCTCACACCAGGCCTACCGATCCCGTACTCGACTCCAAAGGCCACAGAGGCAAATCCGTATCCAAAACCGCAGGTCGTTGGACAGCTTCCGTCGCAGAGCGGTGAGCGGGGTAAATACAATGGGGTCGTCAGTCCCTACATACAGATGACGAACTCGGACAACGAGACGATCGCTGCATACATCTACTTCGACGGCCGGAGCAAGGAAGAGGTTGCTACGCTGCTCCGCCCGGGAGAGGAGACGTGGGTCAACAGCAGATGGGTTCAGGTACCTGATGCCGAGGGCGGTGGTCTTGCCGAGAGAGAGTTCCTTTTCCGAGAGGTTGGTTTGGAGAGATGGCTTAACGGCCTGGACCTCAAGGGTCACGATGCGGCAGAGAAGTTGGAGAAGCGAAGGCAGAAGTTCGAGAAACGTCGCCGGAGACAGCGTGCAGCTGAAGAGGGCAACGGTATGGAATTCGAGAAGAAGGACGGTACTCGGGACACACTACGATACGGCAATGACGATGGCTCCCCAGTTGAAGCAGTATTTGACGAGGATGATTCTGATTCTCTATCCGACGATGACGATATACCCGAGGCGACAGGCCAGATCAAGGTTGCCATGTTCCGAGTGATAGCTAGTGGCGAAATCAAGAAGGGCGAGTACTCACCGCAGTTCGATGCTCATGATGATGACGACGAGTTTGGAGCTGGGAATTCCAATGGTGTAGACGCGGATGTTGAGCACACTACTAGTTTTGCTAAACCCAAGACGCTCGATCCGAAGACAATCAGCACCCAGACAGTGACTGGCATTGACGGCCCTGACAAGCCATATGCCACCTTCACATTCTTCTACCGTGGCGAGCGTAAGTGAATCCATTCAAGTTATGCTTCTTCTGGCCAAGAGCTAAGCAATTTTGCAGGTCAACTACAGAAAGTGGGCATCCTACCTTCGTCTAAGGGACAGCAAACTACTCCCAGTGCAGCGAAGCGAAGATCTGCTCAACTAGACTTCTCCACTCTTGGGCCTCTGAAAACAACTGGAACGGTAGGCTTCTCGGCTTTCAGAGACCAAGACACGGAGTCGGCGAGACGAAGAAAGTCGCGGAAGAAGAGCAACGGGAGCGCCGGCGGTGCAATGGACGAAGACAGCGACGACGATGACGACAGTGATGCAATCTTGGGTAAGATGGAGGACATTGACGAGAAGGAGGATAAGACCAAGCTTGTCGGTCCCGATGATGCGACATTCTCTGGTGAGCTTGCCGACGGTGTAAACAGGATACGCGTACGTATTGGCTTTTCAAAAACAGCGCCCCTTCAATCTTGGCTAACCTCTCGTATAGCTGAAGAGACAACTCTCCGCAGAGCCGGAGAGCGCAAGCATATCCAGCAGGAAATCTCCAAGCACAGGTCCATTCGGCGAGAGCACACCGTCGGATTCGACTTCGGCCATCGGCCAACCTATACCGGGCGCTTCTGCAGCATCATTGCTTAGCAAGAGCGTCCCAGATGATGCTATTGTCGGTAGCCCCCTCAAGAAGCAGCGGGCCAGCATCTTTGATGGCGATTCGTCACGACGAGAAACACCACAGCTGGGTGATATCCTTGCCAAAGCGGAGGCAGCTCAGAAAAATCAGGCCTCGCCAGCACTTCCGCCCGCAGCGGCTGTTAAGCAAGAAGATAGCGACGAGGAACTCTAGTATCAACTACCCATCTCACGCCGATCGGTACTCATAGTCCTGACGGGCGATGTCAGAACAGTCAGTGTCAGAACACTTACCGTTTTTGTGGTCTGTGGATAACCCTCAAAAACCTCTTCTCCCCATCGTGCACGAAGTCCGAGGATCACATTTTAGATGTACATTACACCTGCGAACCACCTGGGTATTGCTACTATTCCACTGGGTGGTTCCATCTATGAGGAGTACGATAATCATGCCCTGCGTGGTATGGCCAACGAATGATAGGAGTCGAGCATCGGAAGAACAGGGGATAATCGTGGATATCTTATGTGGCATCAACAGCAGAGCTCCGTCACGAACCCCGGAGGCTCTAGTTGTGTTCGACGATACAGATTAGTTGAATAAAGCACGAGATATGAATTAGACTGATGTGTAAGTCTTCGTAAAGTGGTATTCTCGGCCAAGTGCAAGACAATTGGTTGTTGCAGAGGAATAGGGGAGAACCGGATTGGTCGATGTGTATATACCCTTTTGATCTGACAATTATATTGTTATCCGTACCTCAGAGTGCATGTCTCTATTTGGCGTCTTGTTTCTAACCAACATGCGTCCAAGAAGAATTGGAGTGTTAACATGTTTGTGATACTAGCTGCTTATTGACAGCTGTCGCTCTCATTGAAAACGAGTCCATGCAATGGCTTCCAGTCATGCCATATCAGGCAGCTGTGAAGCTCTCAGTGACTCAACGCCGCGCACTGTTACCCCGCGCTCACCCTGTCTTATACCTAAGTATATATCTGCGTTGGACCATCTACAGACCAATTCTACTCTATGAATGCATTTGGGGACCAACTGCGAGGATGCTGAACTCTGTATATTTGTGCTTGGGTTTTTTTGCCCTCAACGGCGTTACCACAGCAGCAGAGCAACAGAAACCCCTGAGCGGCAGCACCAATCCGCTCACACCTGACTTTGGGAAGCATGTTGTGAAGCTCTTGGAGCAATGGCACGTTCCAGGGCTATCAATTGGAGTTGTCGACGGGGACGACACATGGCTTGAAGTGAGCTGCTCATGTTTCTCAAAGCTCTGGTGGGACTTTATATTCATCTTGCAAATCAATGGATGAAGAGAAGAGATCCCAAATTGTTGTAATGAGCAAGTGCTCTACTGCACTCTAGCAAGCGCTATTCATAAGGAATGGAATTAGGGGTCAAAGGATGAGGAAGGCGGGCTCCATTGAGCCGTCTGCGAGCATCCAACGTGATGATCTATACTTATTCTTCGCAAGGGCTATGGCATCGCGACCTACCCAGACATTCGCGTGGAGCCTGACACGCTCTTCTACGGCGCCAGCACGACCAAGGCGTTTCTCGCCGCCGCCCTGGCACTCATGATCGAGTCTGGGAACTACACGACATCCTCGTTTCCCGCCGAGCCACTCTCGTGGACGACGCCGATCGCCAATGTCATCCGCGACGACTTCGTGCTGATGGACGAGTGGTCCACGACGCACATAACGATCGAGGACGCCCTGTCTCACCGCACGGGGATGCCACCCCACGACAAGGCGCTGGCGCGGTCGTACGACGGCGAGCACACGGCGACGCCCCGCGACGTCGTCCGCAGTCTGCGGCATCTCCCTCTGACGGCGCCGCCGCGGACCAAGTTCCAATACTGCAACCTGATGTACGCGGCCGCGTCGCACGTCGTCGAGACGCTAACGGGCGGACGCTTCCTGGGCTCGCTGCTGCGCGAGTGGATCTGGGCACCGCTGGGCATGGCAGGCACGTACTTCACGCTCGAGGACGGGCTGGCCGCGCCGGAGCACTTCGCCGCGGGCTACTACTGGGACGAGAAGAACGGCTCGTTCGGCACGGTGCCGTACATGCCCCTGGAGGAGGTCACTGGCGCCGGGTCGATCATCTCGAGCGTCCGCGACTACGCAAAGTGGCTGCGCTGTCTCGTCGAGGAGGCGGCTCCGTTGCCCAAGGCGGCGCACAGGGCGTTCAAGACGCCGCGGGTCTTCGTGTCGGACGAGCCCGGGGCCTACGACACGCCGTCTGGCTATGCATTTGGGTGGTGGACGTCGAGTTACAAGGGCCACCGCGTTTGGACACACTCCGGTGGGATGCGTAAGTAGCCTCTGAAGTCTAAACTCACTTCTTTTAGCCATATCTCGTGTAAACGAGACAAATACACGGTCACTAGCTGGACATTCACTCTCGAGACACCTCGATTCAGCATCTCCCTCCTCTTTCACTGTCCTGAGAAGTCAATTACTGACCCCACATGTCCTAGATGCGTATGGTGCAGAGGTGTATATCCTACCGGATCAGAAGTTTGGAGTGGTCACCTTCGGCAACACCGCTTTCAGCTCGAACGCGGTTGGAGAGATCGTTGTCTGGGATCTGATTTATAAGAAGCTGGGCATTGCCGAGGCCGATAGATACAATTGGACTGAAAAGTATGTCACTGCATGGGTCTGGAAGGCTGGTTGAATGGTAGCTCACACGAAACAGGTGGCTAGGAGCCGAAAATAGGCTTCGCGCGAAGGTCGACAATGCATTGGAGGAGATCTATCCGGATCGTCCAACACCAGGTTTGCCGAGAGCTCTGCCGCTGGAGAATTACACGGGAACTTACTTCCATCCGGGATATATGAACATGACATTGGAGCCAGCCACCGACGCTGCTAGGGCCGAGAAGCCGAAGATCGAGCTTGTTGCCGCTAGGAACCAGGCAACCTGGAAGGATTTCTGCCAGTTTGAACACATTTCCGGCGAGCACTGGATGATGTACACATATTTTTCTGATGGCCCTGCTACTGTCTTGAAGGGATTTGCGCCGGCTCAATTCACGATCGGGCCAGACGGGAAGGTCAAATCACTGGGGATTGAATGGCAAAACCTGTCAGGGCTTGTGGACGGACTGATCTGGTTCGAGAAAATAGCATGATGAACAGCATTTTATTTTCGTATACACAGTATATGACGGTATCTGTAGTTCGTCAGTTAGCTATCTTGTTACAATAACAATATTGAATGACTTTGAAGCATAACAAGAGTGCATCTCAGACTGTTGAGCTTGATAAAAAATGAATCAACATGGGTTTGACTTTCAGTTGGCCGTTCTTAATGGAAAAGTTTGTCATCATTGCAGAGAGGTGTAAGAAGTAGAAATTAAATGCTTACCATCTCCTCATAGCAGTGCTGCTTGCCAGGCAGCGACGAGGGGAGGCATGATCATGTATGGATTGTGCTCCATTAAGGACAGCCCGCGATTTTGTGGAAGGAGGTCAGAATTTCCAATTCCATAATTTTTCTTGAGGTTTTAGAGCTGTTGAGTGGAACAAACGGTGCTTATGTAAGGCCGTAGGCGGTGGGGCACTGCCTATCTCTCATATTGACAGGGGACCTAACATTAGTTCAGGTGGGCAGCTGCCGCCGGCATTGGAAGGTGCCCACTCAGCGTCTTTGTTGATGTGCAACCATCTATCTTTTGGTTGCTGTTCTCCTTCTGTAGACGCCCGCAACAGTCGCCCATTCGCCATTCGAAGAAAAGACACCCAGAATCCTTGGGCGGTAGATATAACGGACAATCGAGGGCATATAGACACGAGAATATTGGCCAGGTGCTGAGATACCCAGTCATCTCCTCCCGCACCTGCTTAAAACAGGTACCAAAACCCAAGGCGTCTGACTGGGGCGGCACAACCACAATCAAGATGAATGCAACGAAGCGCAAATTCAATGCCCTCCTCCAGGGGATCGGCAGTAAATCGTCCACCCCCCTTTCCACCTCTGACTCGAATAATGCCTCCTCCTCTTCCCTTCCTCGTCCTTCGCGAGACGGTGTATCCCCAATCGGCGCAGACTCGACCACGATGCTCTTCTCTCGCGACCCCTTGTCGCGGACAAACACCAACGATTCGGATGTTTTGCTGAAGCGCCGCAGATTGGGCCTACCTGGCTCGACAACACCCGGCGATGGACCGCTTGCACCACGACCCGCGAACGGACAGACGACCATTTCGAATGTTGTATTAAGAAAATGGAGCGCCAATGGCAAGGACGAGAAGACAGTTGCGCCGAAATATTGTCCTGGAGACCGAGATCAGCTCTTAAAGCGCCTGGCTAGCTTCCAGGAGCTGACAGACTGGACACCAAAGCCCGACCGGGTTAATGAAGTGGAATGGGCGAAGCGAGGGTGGACATGCCAAGGCAAAGAACGCGTGAGATGTACGCTCTGTAACAAAGAGCTGGTCGTCAAGTTGAACCGAAAGGAAGTGGACGGCAAGGAAGTGCCTGTGCTGGTGGCTTCAGAGATTGAGGAAGCGCTGGTGGAAAAGTACGCGGAGCTAATTGTCACGTACCATCAGGAGGACTGCTTGTGGAGGAAACGAGGTTGCGATGATTCCCTGCTGCGACTACCGCTCGCAAATCCGAAAACAGCGTTGGAAGGCCTGCGGCAACGATATGACGAGCTATGTGCGCGGAAAGACTTTTTACCTTATGAGTTCAACCTACGACTCCCAGTAGGCCTCGATGTTGGCCTTGTTCTAGGCTATCTTCCCAAGAACTTCTTCACAGAACCTGCGCCCCCAACGACGAATCCGCCCTCGTCTTCTCCAAATAGAACAGCCCTGGCTCTAGCAGTGCTCGGTTGGCAGGGTCTATCAAACGCGCGGATTGGTCCCGTGCCCAACTCTGCATCATGTCACACATGTTTGCGCCGACTAGGGCTGTGGATGTTCAAGAGCAAGGAGGTCGATCTCGAGACGAATACAGTACTCGTGCCAGCTCCCATGGACCACCTCGATGCCGTTCGAGAGCACCGTTTCTTCTGCCCGTGGAAAAATGCCGCTGCGCAGAAGAATCCGGGTGCTAGCACACACAAGTCCAAGGTGGACATTGCAGACCCAGACAAACCTGGCTGGGAGCTTTTGGTGCAGGTGTTGAAGAATGACTCTTATCTACGAAACCGGACGACAACCGCTCACAGAAGTGCAAAGAGCGTTAATGGGCCGTTGATTGCTACAGCAACTATGGCAGAGACGCCAGGGCGCCCAACAACAGCGGGAGCTGGCACGAGCGATGGTAGTCAGATCATTATTACTGGACCCGATGGGCAGGAGGCAGACCTTGAGGATGAGAAGGCCCGCGATGCAAAGGATAAGGAACGCTGGGCGCGGCTCCGCAAGGTGAAGAGTCTTTTTGATACGAAGGGGAGCAAGAAACTCAGGAAGACGGTCAGTCGGCCGGGAACGGGACATGATTCGATTAGAGGAGGCGACTAATGTGAAAGAACACTGGCGCTCGTAATGGGCTATGTGCTTGTTTGATGTTCAAGATACCAAATGTCTTCCAGCGAGCTTTTCAGCATCATCAGGGGGTAATAGGATTACATGCCACATCCATAACGTTCGATTTCAACAGCTTTGTGATCAAGCAAGGCAGATACTATGTATGGAGGGCAGCTAGTCAAGGTCTTGCCAGGTGCTAAAATTGCAGTGAAGAAAATAAAATGAAATGCAGCTTACTTGCAGCAATATCAATCCAATGACCTTTCTGTCCCTGATACAACCCTTGCCATTTGATAGCCATTGGATGACAGCTGACAGTCGTGGCCTCCTTCAAGACTTGCTAAGGTCTATAATTGCAGTGCACCAATCCCGAGGCCTCACTCGCAAGGTGGGAAGGTCTCTGATTGCAGAGCACTGACCTACAGGGGAGGTACCTTTGCATCGACTTGATGTCATTCGCCAGGTACGAGAGACTCCCAGCCCTGTGTTCAACACCTCAGTACTAATTTCCGACTATTATACTTAGGTGACCAAATATGAATATTGATAGTTCAGCTAGATTAATCCCAGAAATACTTTTCATCCTACTAAGAGTGTAGGGCTATAAAGGATATCAAGATCACTTTCAGGTGGCCCGAGAAGGATTCATAATGTAGTCGCATGAGCCATAGAAACTCTGCGATGAAATACGTGAGCCTGGGAGGGCGGATCTTGCGCCGTGAGGCAAAGTCTGCATAGGATGCGAGACATATCTCACAGAAGACCGCCATACACAACAACGTCTGGTCTAAAACTTCAAGTCAAAGGTCACATATATCTACCACGTATGGGTAAAAGAAAAAGAATATACAAAACAAGTGCTGCAAGTATCGTAAACTCGAGCGACTGTGGCCCAATCTAACGTTGGAAGATCATATCTATTTCGGAGATCCAATCGGAATGATTCTCAGCCTTGTCTGGCAAGCAGATGAAAAAGGGTTTAAAGAGCCTTGCCAGAGGCTAAAATTGCAGTGAAAGTAATCATATTGGTGGACAGTGCACCACACCGAAGCTATATAGCCCGTAAATTGATAAAAAGCATCACAATACATGTCAAGACGATTTTACATGTCTCAACATATATGTCCTGAACATTAGAATGAAATTTAGAAAGTATTGACCCTCATTACCCTGACGAGGTGTAGCATAAGGTAACGAGACATCATATCAGCTTAAGAAACGCGGTAAAGGTGCTACAATTTAAGGGGTATCAAGTTTCTTTGTCTGGAATATTAAGACTAAATGCCATTGCCCATCATGAAATCGTAACCTTCAACCATCCTGAACAAACTCCAAGCCCCTTGTAGTTCATCAATCCATGATTAGCCAAATAGAAAATGCTATGCTGTCATCCGCGCGGTTCCACCTGCTCAAAGCTGAAGCGTGAAACCTGTCACATTTCTTCAAAAGGTTCTATGCCGCACTTACACCTGCACCGTCCTTTCACGGAATCCTACGAGCGGCAACCCACTTCGAAGCAACAGGCTGCTAGTAACAACACTGATGCTACTCAGCGCCATGGCAAGACTGGCCCATACAGGATCGAGACGGACATGCTTGCCATTAGACATGATGGGGTAAAGCGCACCCGCCGCTACGGGGACAGCAATGGCATTGTAGATGAGCGCCCACCCAAAGTTGAATTTAATGCGGCGGAAGACAGCACCTGATAAATCAAGCAATGTCACAATGCCTCGTAGATCTGACTTGACCAGTACGAAGTCCGCGGAGGAGATGGCAACATCGCTGCCACTACCAATGGCGACGCCAACGTCTGCTGCTGTTAAAGCAGGGCTATCGTTGATGCCATCACCAACCATAGCAACCGTCGCGCGGCGAGTCGTGGACTCAGAGTCATGACCAACACGGGCCTTGAGTGTTGACTGCAAGTAAGTAATCTTCTCAGATTTCTGAGCTGGCAGAACCCCGCTGATAACCTGATCAGATGGAATGCCAATACGCGCAGCCACGGCTGAGGCGGTCACGGAGTTGTCCCCAGAGAGCATCCAGACTCGAGTGCCCCGGGACTGGAGTGCTCGAACGATCGCCGGCGCCTCTTCCCGGATGGGATCGGATATAGAGAGAGCAGCCGCAACTGACCATTTAAGCGAGATGGTGGCATCGTTTTCAGATGATATGGGCTTTGTGGCTGCGAGAGCAATGGACTTGGCCTCAGTCTTCCACTTCTGAAGCGCTTCTGAGACCTTTGTAGAGATGGAGACGGAGAAGTCCTTCAGCAGCGCTTCGTTACCGACGATGATCTCAAAAGATTTATCGTGGGTTAATGTCCGGTAGACTGCTTTCATGCCCTTTCCGGGTATTTCTTCGAGATTTTCGACGACGACGTTTGTGTCAAGCCCCTTCGCGGAACAGTAAGTGACGATAGCCTTGGCAATGGGATGACTGCTATTATCCTCGACAGCCTTGAGTGCGGCTAGCATTGATTCGGTAGTCTTATTGTTTACTTCCGTGCTATCAGGGAAGATCTCTGAGTCTGTTATGGTGGGTTGACCGCCAACGGTGAGAGTGCCTGTCTTGTCGAAGACAACACAGTCGATCCGACTAGCTTTCTCGAAAGCTTCGCCGCCCCCCTTAGCAAGGATACCGTGTTTCGCTGCCATTCCACCACCGATAAAGATTGCTGTTGGAGCAGCGAGACCCAGTCCACAGGGACAGGCGACCACAAAGACAGCAATAGCAAATTGCAGCGAGAAGGCGACCCAACCCCCGGAGCTGACGTCCAGATAATGGGATGGGATCCTTCCGCTCAACCCCATTGCCAACCAAATGAGCCAGGTCAAAATGGCGACGAAAGTGACGATAGGAACGAAGTATGTTGTGAGTAGGTCTGCAATTTGTTCCATCGGGGCTCGCTTCGTCTGACCTTCACGGACAATATTGACAATTTGGTCCAGCATCGACTGGCCCGAGACGCCAGTGATCTGTACGAGTATGGGGGCGTCCTTATTCACTGTCCCGGAGAAGACTTGATCGCCGGGGTTCTTCTTGATCAAATGTGACTCGCCAGTTAGACTTGATTCGTCGAAACTGCTCTCACCTTGAACCACAGTCCCATCTGCGGGTGGTGAGCCACCATGAGGCACACGAACAACATCACCAAAGTCAAGCAAATCAGCCGCGACAACAGACGTCTTCTCTTTATCGCCTTGCTTCTCGAACAAGGTAGCTTCCGTAGGGCGAAGCTTTCCAAGGGCTTCCACGGCATCTCCAGTCTTCGACTTGCTGTATGACTCAATAAGTCTACCAATTAACAAGAAGAATGTCAAAAAGACGACTGAGTCAAAATAGAAATTGGTGTCACTGATCTCCTCCGGATGATTGGCGGCGGCGGCAATGAGCTGGCTGACCGAAGAGACATATGCAATGGTCGTACCTAATGACATCAGAGTATTCATGCTTCCAAATCGATAGAACCGCTGTAAAATGGGAGTTCGACTCCCAGGTCTCCAAAGAGTCTTGATTTCCTTAAAGGCTCGGCGATGGAAGAGATCCGCTCCAAAGAAATATACTGGGGTGGCCATTATGAACAGAGCCATTTGAGCACGACTTATTCCAGAAGTCCATGGCTTCATAAGGAAATGCTTGGTCATGTTGCTGTCCGGCAGCAAACTCATATATACGATGCCGATGACGAAGGTTGGTATGGCAATGATTCCAGTAAGGGCGACTCTGTATAGAATCTGAAGCTGATGCTTCCGCTGAATTTGCTTGGAACGTTCTTCCAATGTTGGTGGATGATATATGGAGGCTTCAATGGCGGGGTCGGTCGCAGCGATTGCAGCCAATATATGACGAATCGTAAAGTGAGGAGCTTCGGGCACGTAAGTGACCTTCAGGATTGGACGCTGTGGCGTTGGCTGGCTGACAACATCAAGATGCCGCCTGAAGCCGGCAAGACTGCTAGATACCCTGCTAGGGCAATGGCCACAATAGATACCGTCGACCAGTATCTCAACCGTCCTCACTTGGCTTGGGGCTTTCTCTTCCTCTAGGTCAACGACCTTATCAATGGTTGCGTCATAACCAAGGTCCTCGATTGCCTCCACGAGGTTGTCGGTGTTTTCTCGACCGACAAATTCAACAGTTGCAGAATTAGAGACAAGGTTGATGGATACTTTGGTGATCCAGTCTTTCTTGTCCAACTCGTTCGATATGGTGTTGACGCAGGCAGCACAGGTCATGCCACCTACTGCCAGGGTCGCTCGGTAGACATTTTGCAGCTTCTCCTCCGTATCGACGGTTATGAAGGATTTGGTCGACATGACGGCCTCGCGCGATTTTAAGCTGTCTAGTGGGTTTGCAGTACTTGAAGTGTGTGACAGAGCTGACTCTTCAGGATGACAAGCAGTATCCTTTCCCTCGATGATGGTCTTCTCGTCCACACCAGTCTCCTTTGTCTTGCGACACTGCTCACAGTTGAGCAGGTGTATGTGCTCCTGCGGTGGTCGGACCATTTTGCCCTTGTGTGTTAGACGAGAGGCACTGATCCACCTACCGAGAGCTGCTGACGGCCTGGATATATCTTGTCTGCTTGCCTCGCCATTGCGGCTACTAGTTGGAGGGCGTTGTTCGAGCTCGTCCAGCTCTGAAAAGTCTGCGGCAGAGGAGGTGACACCGGAGACCTCGAAGCCGGCGTCCTCGAGAGCGGCGGTCATGTTCTTAATGGTAGCGGCTGAGTCGTGTTCCACGGTGACAACAGAGGTTACGATGTTCGGTGAGACCCATCTAACATGATCCGCGCAGGAGTCGTGTAGAACGCTCTTGACAGTGGAGACACAGGTAGGACAGTGGAGGTTGTCCAGGAGGAAGGAGGTAGTCACCGTCTCGAGGGACTGGCGAGCATTTCTGTCTGACGGCGCCATGGTGACGGTCGATGACAAGGCGTTGGCCCGGTTAGCACGGCGCACAAGACTTGACGGCAAGCGGCTCGACGGCCGTGCAAGTGAATCAGATTCCGGTGGCAGTTGTTTAGGAGTCTGGCATTGATTGGTGATGCCGAGATTGCTTGAGGCACCTGGCAGTCCGTTATATTAGGCCTGTCTGTTCTAGGAAATGCGGGACGGCAACCAGCTAATAAGGTTGCGATCAGCCTGAAATCGGATGGCTTGCAGATCGTGGAAACGAGACAGCACCCCAAGGTCGGTAGCGCCTTCTTGGGATGAATGTTTGTGGGGTAAGTTAGGAAGAGGCAGGTGTGTTGGTATGTACGAATATATGAGACTTGAGGCTATCGTTCCGGGAAGGCACTAGAGTGACAGACTGTCTGGTAAGGAAAATGTTGCGTTGATCGGACTCAACTAAAGTGAGGTAGAATACGATAATGCGAGGAAAGCTAAGTCCTCGTGGGTAGACTTATACAGAGCATGAAGAGAAGAAAAGAGAAGGACAGAGAGATTTCTGCTCGATTCTCACCTGCTTTTGCAGAAGAGCTTACCTGATGTCGAAACATGACGCTAACACTGATGTAGCTTTCACGCACAAACAGCGCAACCCGCCTGTCTGCGCAGTGTTGTGGAGGAGACAGAGCGCCACTAGCCTTGCGCAGTTTTCGCGGGAAAGCTAAGTAAGGCAAGGAATGGGGTCACCTTGCCTCGCTAGCCCCGGCACCTGCCCGTGGGCTGGGCTGTCTTCACTTTACCGCCTCCTTGATATCGTAATCACCATCCAACTTCGAATCCTGATTGGCATATCCTCACAGGACCTGCATTGACTCGACTGCCAGGCGGCCAGAGCCGATCTGCAATGAACGAGTCATCGACGTTGTCACCGAGCCTTCTCGGAAGGAAACGAGAATCATTCATCAGCAGTGCGACCGTGATTATGCTACAGCACAAGACAAGTTTCTATACAGCTTTCGACTGTGGTCTATTGTGTATTCGCTGCCTTGCTCGTCTCCATTCACCGGAGAATTACATACAGGAAATACAGCTGCATTACGCCCTGCTACCGCAGTCGAAGCCGTTCAGTTAGGGCCGTATGACATCTTGGGACAGGTCTATAACTGCCCCGTCACAAGACCAACATGATGCATGCTCATTTGCCCTTTGACCAGCAGGCACTCGTGTCTCCTGGCTCAAAGCAGTCGAAAGCCGAGCGACCAATTAATGATCCTGAGACTTCATCTTACCCAGACACTGTGGTTGGTTCGAGACAATAGCCCGATCTAAGATGACAATGGAATCTAGCAGATAGCCGTTGCCGAGTTCCCCCAAGATATGTGGGGGCCGTTGCTAAGGGAGCGACATGCTTGGGTTTCGTCAAAAATGCCAAATGCCATCTCGGTAACTTACCCCTAGTAGTCAAGCAGCGGCTCGTTAGCTCACACCAATTCGTTACTATTCTTTTCTCGCTTGCTTAACCAGAGCGAACTCCTAGATCTAGATGTTCTGTCATTGATTGAGGTATTAGAGTTGCATGAGCGCGGCTGCCCCGTGTCACTTTGACACCGGTCGATCGAAAAGCGCAACTAAGGAAGTTTTCTTCTGTATCGGTACTCGGCGTCGTCTACTATATCACCAAATTAAACAATCTGCGCGATGACACACAACATAGATTGCGTACTGGTGCATTTGAAGACATTGCAACCGGGGCCGAGAGAGGTCGGCCTGTCAGGCTTCCAAGCCAATTTATATGCCGACGCTGGCCACATGCCATCATCCGAGTGAAGTGTGCCACAATTGAGCTACTACCACACTTGAGCTTCGCACCCGACCTCAAGATGCTATTCAATCCTAGAGGCCAATTCTCGCCATCGTACAAATTAGAGAGGAGATGAAGGATATGATTAGTCTCTCATTTGACACCCGCCCTATTCTTAGTCGGTTACCGTAGGTCCGAATCTATAAGTTGAGACACGTAGAAGACTCAAAATCTGTCTGATTAACGGCATGAGATCGACATTTGTAATGCGACATGGTATCGTTCGGCTGAGACCAGGCCAGGCACCAGACAATCACCTTTCGAGAGATGATGCGTGTCGTGTCGCATCGGGCACAATCTCACTTTGCTAGCTAACAATGCGCTATAACGGCATAATCTAGGTCGCAAGCTCAGCTCGAGATACGTAACACTAATGAGGAATTACAAGGAAAGGAATGGACTGGCTGATCCCAAAGCGCTAGGCGACCAAGGCTACACCCTCAATTCGCAAGATGCTGCAGACTCGTCCGTCCGCAGCAGGTCACTACATGTATGTGTGCTCCCCTGTGTCGAAAGCTCTATGGTGTCGGTTACGGTACACTTGTCACCTCACCTTCCAGTCACTCGGCATTTTAAGATCTCCCCGATCTGTCCGCAAGGTCGTAAGACATTGACTTGTAATAAATCCTTGCGCGCGGGTACCATGACCGGCGCTCCTGACACCCAAGATAAGGCCATCGGCCGGGAACCCGGGGCTTGCCGGATCATCACGGTTCTCCGGCAGTCATCCTCCCGCATCCCGGCCTACTTTTTTGTTCCTAAACATGGACTGCCGAGAAAAGTCCGCCACCGGGTATCCAGTGGCGGTCGGCGCGGGGCGTACCGTGCGGAGTGTGTATAGACTGTCTTTTCGTACTATTTTCACTGTATGAATCGCTGGGGTAGACGTCTGAAAACGGACTAGCGTGCGATTGCGTGATCGTTCTCGAACTGCTTGCAATGCTAATGCCGCAGGGTCTTGAAGCTTCGGGGCAAAGAATTGGCAAATTTCGAGGCGCTACAGGTATGGAGACCGGCCGGTCGCGGTTCTCGGAGGGTTGCTCTCCCGTTAGACCGTTTCTCTTTTTTTATTCTCCTTCTCTGTTTCTTTTCCTGTCGTGAATACTAGCTGTTCCTTTGGCTAGCTATTATCTGTCGCAAGTCTTCGAGATTAGGAGACACCGAGTCAGGCAGGAGTTTCTGTCTTTTCTTGGCCTCGGAGTACTTACACGGGCCTTGGCCGAATCGCGATCTGCGACGATATTGTCCCCGGTCCTCTCTTCACCACACCCGAAGATGCAGCTCAAACAACAAGAAGGTTCCGGCGCAGTTGCGCCAGTATCTCAACTCGGCGATGCCAAGCAGTTCAAGCAGCTGTCTTCGAGCACGCCCCTGGGCCAATCGGTCACTCTCTCCTCGATCTCGGGTCCAACATACGTTACGGGACAGCTCCTCGTCCAACAGGTTGCCTACAAGGTCTCTGATAAGATCTTCTCCTTCTCTCCCGAGAGTTTCGACCTAGATGCCGCTGTGAAGGACTGGTCGAGCAAGCAAGAAAAGAATATCCATGGATACGCGACGGGAGTGGTTCCACTGCAGACCCGTGCTGGGGCAGGCACGTTTGCGCTTGGATATGTCTTCTCCAAGGATTTCGATTTGACCAAGAGACACATCCCTCAGACTGTCCTGGCTCCGTCCCTGAGCTTGCGCAACCTCCGATCGACCCTGGATCAACTCTCACTTCTTTATGGAGTCTCTAGCCCATTTGTCGCTCATGTCGCCGCAGCAGACTACTCTTCAGATGAGGGTTTGGTTCCCGAATATGGCAGTGCTCTTCAGACTGCCGAGGACCTCGGTCTCGGCCTTGTGTCTAGCTACTCTGCATACGAGGCACAGCATATCTCTTTGTTCGCCACGCTGATGGCCAAGTATCTTCCTACTCTTCACGTATATGACGGTATTCGCTCGTCCAGGGAGACCGTCCGGGTTATTGACGCATTGAGCGAATCCGGCATCAAGGATATTTACAACGACCTGGTTAAGAAGATCGAGAGTGTAAACAAGAGGCTCGATACTGCCGGCAAGGTTCTCGAGCTCTTCCATGCTTTCAACGATGAGCTAGGCACCGACTACAAGCCTTTTGAGTACTACGGACATGAGGAGGCTGAGATTGTCTTCGTTGTCTTTGGGAGTGCTGAGTCTGTTCTCGCAAGCCAGGTTATTTCTAAGCTGGCCGCCAATGGCAAGAAGGTGGGAGCTGTCAGCGTCCGTCTCTACCGTCCGTTTATCGAGGAAGCTTTCCTGAGCGTCCTGCCAGCCTCCACGCAGCAGATCGCTGTTCTGGGACAGGTCTTAACTCGCACAGACGTTGAGGATGCCTCCGTTCAGTCGGCTTTATTTGGTGATGTCCTCGCTTCTGTCTCCTTCTCGAACAAATGGGCTCAGACACCGTCTGTGTCTGATGTCAAGTATGCGGCTGCTGATGTCGTGACGCCGTCATCTTTCTCGGAGATTGTGAACAGACTTCTCCAGGGCGGAGAGCCGGCCGACTATTTCTCGCTCAACTTTGCTGGTACTGTGCAGCAGTACACTTTCTGGAACGTGGATGACTCGACGGCCGTGAACTCTCCGGCTGTTATCGGCAACCTGCTTACTCGGGAGTCATCCAGCAATGTGTACATCCATGAGACACATGACAACTTGATCCAGGGTGGTGTTGTTCGCACAGATATCAGATCCTCTAAAAAGGCTATCGATGCACCTTACGCTGTGTCAGAGGCTGATGTTACGTTCGTCGGCGAGGAGAAACTGCTGAAGGAAATTGATATCCTACGAACCGTCAAGCCTCAAGGACGACTTGTCCTCAGGCTCCCCAATTTCAAGGTGGAAGATGTTGAGAAGCGTATCCCTGCCGGAGTCAGGAAGCAGGTGCAGGCTAAGGCCGCGGTCGTGTTTGTCCTGGACACTGCTTTCTCTCCTGCTCTTGAGAACGATACCGAGCTTCTGGTCGAACTCGCTTTCCTTAAGGTCGCCAGACCTGAGCTTGCCGCCAAGGATGCCGCAAAGTTGCTCTCCGTCCCTGAGGAAGGTACTTTCAGCGAGTGCCTGGACGCTTTGAACCAGTGCCTGCACAAGATGGAGGTGTCTGAATCCTGGGCTGAGCTCCCGGCTGACTTCACTGCCTCGGCGCTCGCAACTGCTCTAAAGAACAACAGCTTTGTCGGATATGATAAATCGGATCCTGAGCAGGGCTTACAGGTTGATGACTGGCAGTCTGCTGCCAAGGGCTTCGCCTTCAAAGAGGCATACGGCACTCAGACAAATCTCCGCCCCGACCTCACTGTCAAGACCTTCACCGTCCATGTCAAGGAGAATCGTCGCCTTACTCCACAAACCTACGATCGTAACATCTTCCACATCGAGTTTGACCTTGGCAACTCCGGTCTGACCTACAAGATCGGTGAAGCTTTGGGCATCCACGCCGACAATGACCCTAAGCAGGTTGAGGAGTTCATTGAGTTCTACGGCCTGAATGCCAATGATCTCGTCCAGGTACCCTCTCGCGAGGATGCCACCGTGTGGGAGACGCGCACTATTTACCAGTCGCTGGTGCAGAACCTTGACATTCTGGGCAAGCCGCCCAAGCGGTTCTACGAGGGGCTTGCCGAGTTTGCTACTGATGAGTTAGAGAAAAAGAAGCTCGAGTCTCTTGGTGGCAAAGAGGGGGCAGACGAGTTCAAGCATCGCTCTGAGGTTGACACTCTTACCTACGTCGATATCTTGGAGGAGTTCAAGTCTGCTCGTCCCTCGTTTACCGACCTGATCAAGATCGTCTCGCCACTCAAGCGCCGTGAATACAGTATTGCTTCTGCGCAGGCCGTTACACCAAAGACTGTTGCACTCATGATTGTCGTTGTTGACTGGGTTGACAGCAAGGGCCGCACTCGTTACGGACAGGCCACCCGCTACCTCTCCGGCCTACCTGTCGGCACCGCCATCACCGTCAGCGTGAAACCCTCTGTCATGAAGCTGCCGGTCAAGGACACCGCTCCGCTCATCATGGCGGGTCTTGGTACCGGTCTGGCTCCATTCCGCGCATTTATCCAGTACCGTGCGATGCAAAAGGCACAGGGCAAGGAGATTGGCTCCATCCTCTTGTACCTTGGCAGCCGACACCAACGTGAGGAGTACCTGTACGGTGAGGAGTGGGAAGCCTACCTGGACGCAGGTGTCATCACCCTCCTCGGTGCGGCGTTCAGTCGTGACCAGCCTCAGAAGATCTATATCCAGGATCGCATGCGACAGACCATGAAGGACGTTGTCAAGGCATACATCCAGGAGGAGGGCTCGTTCTACCTGTGCGGTCCCACCTGGCCCGTGCCGGACGTTACTGAGGTGCTCCAGGAGGCCATCGCCACGGAGGCGAAGATCAGCGGCCGCAAGGTCGATCCTCGTAAGGAGATCGAGAGGCTCAAGGAAGACGGCAGATATGTGCTGGAGGTCTACTAGATGTTCTTTAACTCGAACAGGACGAAGTTGTATATATGTCTCCAAATTGAATACTATTTTACTTGACTTGATCGTTACTTCCTGTTGTCAATAGTGTTAGTTGATTTGGATGGAAGTGAGTGGGCTTGCTGCACGCCAATCTTGCTGGTGCATAACATCGTGCTTTATGTCGTGCATATTGATCAGTATCCATCATCGTTCAGGGCTTGGTCTCCTCTGGCAACAGCATTACGACTGTGCACGTGCCATGTGGTCAGGTGATAGCGGGGTCAATTGCCAGAATGTTCGCCTCGTTTGGCGCCCGACCAGCGAGCGACCAGCAGCCTGGCAGTAAGTTAGGTCATCTCTGCCTACCTTACCTACCCGAGCAGATTCGACCCCACCAACAACAGCCTCTATTAGCCCTCCACCTCCTCTCTGCAAAACAGTCCCAGCCAGCACAACAACAGAAACTTCTCACCACTCGGTCGATCAACTCTCTCTACTCCGATCAATCATGGCGGACTCATTTGCCGACGTCGCGAAGCAATTCGTCGACTTTTACTACCAGCAGTTCGACAGCGACCGCAAGGGCCTTGGGCCTCTATACCGCGACCAGTCCATGCTCACATATGAGTCCAGCTCTGTCCAGGGCGTTAATGCCATCGTGGAGAAGCTCGCCGTATGTTTTGGGATAGCTCCCAAGAGAAGAAGCTGGCCCAGCTAAAGAGTTTACTAGAGTCTCCCCTTCCAGAAGGTGCGGCATCAGGTCACGACCCGCGATCCCATGCCTGGCATCGCCGATGGCGGCGTGTTGATCCTAGTGACGGGCGCTCTGTTGGTAAGACAGACTCGAGCCTTCAACCTTCCGAGCTCTTACTAAACATGCTTCTCACCTCTAGGTCGACGACGAGGAGCGACCGATGAACTTCGCCCAGACATTCCACCTGATGCGCGACCCTAGCGGCAGCTACTTCGTCTCGCACGACATCTTCAAGCTGGTCTTGGGTTAGATCGACAATCGACAAAATACATGCGCAGCACAATAGACAGAAGAGTTGCGTGTATGACACCTCATCGCGCACGAGGAAAATGCATGGGTGAAGAGTTATGTGATATGGAATGGCATGGGGGATGAGGGTGGAAATCTCGAGGACATCTCGGTTGATGAAGAGCATGTGCTCTTCTTTTTTCGGTTCTCTGCCTTCGCTCTGATCGTGGGGTAACTTAGGCTTTACGGATACCTTGCTGCAGAGGAGGAATACGACATTAAGAATATTTCTACGTTTGTCGGGGCCCTTTCAATATGGTGATGCAGTGACTTGAAATGCTTATGGCCTGTGATCTCTGAGTGGCGCTTCTGGTATTGATAAGTGTGCGATTGATAAGTCGAAGCTTGTCTGCAGAGGTACTTCAGGTCGTGTCAAGACAACAGTGTCCACTCGTATTACTATGGATCCAACAGCTCAGTGGATTTTTTTCTCCGTCCCGGCGAGTCGTTACTATTTATTGTTGCCTTCCCATCTGAAGGCGCAGCAACCTGACTTGGGCCGGCGTCTCGGCTGGGCCACGTAAGTGCTCACACGTAACTCTGTGCAGCAAAAGTCAAGATGCCTTGAGCAGGAATAGGTAGCCATCGATTATAAAGTAACACGGCCTAAGTAGCAACAGTGTGAGGTGCTTGTTACCCCTGAAAACCGTTTACTACTGTAAAGGAATTTTTGACGAAACAGCCCTGCAGTCTCAGAATAGTCTGTCACTGCTGTGCAGCAAAGGACGCCCAGCAGTGTGGTCCAATTGAGTGTCGGAATTTTTGGCTTGGCCCAATCCACCTTTTTTCCCAGGTCCCCGGCCAACTTGCGCCCCGACTTGCCGCGCAGCCGCAAACCCCCAGCAGGAATCCAGAAGACAACAACGTGCGCCTTCCGGAGCTCCCCCCCAGCATCAATCGACAACAGCTCTCTAGCAAACTACAGACAAAGAAATATCACCATCGCTGCACACTCATCGTCCCAAGCCCGAGCTGTCGAGACAGAACAGCCACTGTGGGAGCGCCATCATCCAAGACAGGACTAGCCATAGCTGCTGAAACCGTTGGGTGCGATCTGACCTCAGGCCAAGAAGCTGTCGTGGTCTTATTCGTCAGCCTCTTTCCAGCTCGACCTCGACATCACCACTTTCTACATCTCCAACTCGACTGACCGTACATTCGTCCATCCTCAATCAATATGACTCTCAAGGAGGAATTCGCCACTCGCAACTTCAGTATGTTGGGCAGCTCTTTAGATATGATAGCCGATAGCTAATGCTGACCTTCCACTCTAGGTATCTATGGGCAATGGTAAGCTCTGCAGCCTCAAAATATTCTACAAACTCCACGGCCTGGAATCACCATACCCCGAATCATTTCAGCAGGGGCTCTTGATGCAGTGACAAGTGTCTGGCACTGGCAGTTTGGGGATTCAACGGCGATAGGGACAGCTCTACTCGAACTAGGGATAGCAGCAAGATCGGGAACTTATTGAAGCTAACATCGGACTGCTAGGCTCGGAATCCTTTCCATGATCCTGTGCTTCGCGCTGGGTATCGCGAACATCTTTACCGGCCATGTCGTCATCATCATTCTCAGTATTGTCTGCCTGTAAGTGAACACCAATTACCTTCACACCATACGCTGTTCTTGCCAGGAACAGCCAATCTGTTCTCCGATGGGCTCTATAAGCGCATACTAATGACCAACTCTACAAACAGCTGCTCATCGTTTGTCATCCTCTTCATTGAAGTGCCGCTGCTGCTCCGAATCTGCCCGACCTCGAGCACCTTCGATGCCGCCATCCGCCGCGTCTCGACCAACTACATGCGCGCCGCCGCGTACGGCGCCATGGCCCTGGCCCAGTGGCTGACCCTGCTCGCCCGAGCGACGAGCCTCATCGCCGCTGCGGTGGTGCTGACCCTCACCGGCCTGTGCTACCTCCTTGCCGGCGTCAAGGGCCAGGCCTTTGTCGGCAGCAAGACGCTTGGTGGCCAGGGTGTTGCGCAGATGATCGTATAAATGCGCCCGCCTTGTGGAGGACTTACGACGCTGGATCCAAAGCCTTCTGCTTTGGTATGGGACTGCGATCCAGCCGAAAGCAACTGGCTCAGGGGCTCATCATGTGTTCACCTCCCCACGAGTGTACCACGGAGAATAGGGGAAAGTCCGGGGCGACGAGTGCGAAGTTACGATGAATAGGACATGGCCAGGGGCAGTCCTAATAGACTGTGGCCCAGCTTTTAGTTCGAGGAGGGGCTACTATCAGCATCTTTGGTTTGGGGCAAGGCGTTCCAGGCTTTCGAGACAGGTTTTCACTGTGAACTGGAAGGATACACTCTTCAGTTCCCCATTGAAGCCTCGTCTCGTTTTGAGTGTTTCTGTTGTTCAGGGAAAGTCTCTTTCATGTGCAGAAGAAGATAGCTCAGGTTATCCTCAGGAGATATCTTGGCCACTGGTTCGGTACAGGAAAAACTGTGTTTAGTATTATGAATTAGAAGAGAGCTGTTTATGACCCAGGCTCTATTTTACTTTCTACTGTTGCTCCTCTGACCTGGAAAGGCCTTGGCTACGTAGGGTTCCCGAGAAACGACTTGGGAACCATACAGGATGATGATCGCCGCCTGCCAGGACCTGAAAAATGACGTGCGGGAGAACGCGTGCGGGAAAGGGAGCTTAATGCAGCACCTAGTTTGGGGACACTTGGGATCCAGCTCGTGACCTATGACCAGTGGAGGGCCCCGGAGGAGCAAGTCCGCTTGAAGGCTCGGGATAGATACTTGTCTACCTTTGAACCCGGGCCCCCATACCTCACGAACAAACCGCAAATTTGGCGACTCCGAAAAAAAAAGTCTCAGCATCATTTGGCATGCAAAGGCGCGTCAAGTCAAGCTACAGCCAGAAAGGAAGCAAGCCAGGGGCAGGGGCTAGACGGTAGACGGGGTATAGCAGAGCACATGGTCATGGCCCTCATATGCAGCAGCTCCCCGTGATCATGAAGAAAACAGTGAAAACCTGGGGGACCTAACCGCCTCGGGCTAAGAGGTTCGTCATAAGGTAGGGCTAGCGTGCGGCCTGGTCGAGACCTGGCTGGCTGGCTGGCGAGTCCTGTTTGGCTGTACCTACATCACGAATTGGGGCTCAGGTACCCTTTTCCGCCTTCATTGTTGCCCTTTTGGCTTTCCAAACGGCGTGGACGTGGCTTTCACCGTTCTTTCTGTTGGTGGGCTCTTTTGTGCTTCGTATTGGGTCAATTGGGAGGACGCATCTGCAGAGGCACACATCTGGGCACGTTGTTGATGGGGCCAATGGTGTGATGCAGACAGTCAGTCAGTCAGTCAGTGAGTCGTATTCTGCGAGTTGCTGGTCCTTTCCATAACCAAATTGACAGCAAGAAGAGCGGCATCCCCTCGTTGCGCCACGGGTGGAGGATGGCGTCATATGATGGACGGCACTGTTGGATTTCCCGGGACGACGATGGGCTCTTAGTGAGGTATTTCAGGTCCCACGCATAGTGAGCTCCTCTAGTTAGTTAGTTAGTTAGTTGCGAGGGGCCACTCTCCCACTTTACACAGCAAGGCGAGGCGAGTGCGTTGCGGGCTGTGCAAAAGGAAGCAGAGCTGGGTGTCATTAGGTATTCATTGCCTTGCCTTGCCTTGCTTTGCCTTGCTCACTCACCCTGATGGCTAATAACAGCCTGTCTGGCCCGCCTGATTCTGACAAGCAGCCGCCATCATCTCACGACCATACCAAAGATACAAAAGTGAGGAGACAGAACATTCCCAACTGTTGACCGCCAGAACAGTTTCCACATAAGATGCATGAACCGGACTGACTGACACCATAAACCTTCTCACACGTACCTGCCCAAAGTCACTTGTCTTATTCAAAGTATTTAATCACCTAATAAGAGACGCAGAGTGGAAAAAAAACAGGCCCGGCTTCTCCAGGGGTTCGAGGTGCTGGATGTGGCTCGAGTAGGCCCGTGATTGGCTAGCACTGTGTGAAATTTTCACGAAGTAGACAAAGTCACTCGCCTCGACGAGGGGGTCCTGGGGGGCGTGCATGACACTTGCTGCAGCGTATCGAGCGAACGAACGGAGGCGTCCCGATTGACAGCGATCGAAACCGAACTGACCTCGACTGTAGGTCGGTATACTGGAGTCAAGTCAAGTCAAGTCAAGTGAAGTGAAGTGAAGTGACCTGAACTGTGCCCCCTCCTCACATCATGTCTCCTCGTCTGCCCGGTCTTACTTACAGGTCCTGCATCTACCCCCTATTCCTCCTTCAGCTTTGCGGGAATATCTTTGGGCACCGCTCTCTTTCTCTTGATGTGAGTCCCTCGTCGCGGATGCAAGTGCAGCGCAACCCGGAGGCAGCCCGTTGGAGCCATGTGTCTCGAACTATTGGAAGTGGAAGTGGAAGTGACTCTTTCGTTCGTTCGTCCGTGTAGGAGAAGCCCGCTGGCTAGCTAGCTGTGTGCAAAGACTCAGAGACTCACTCACATCAGTGTCAATGAATGAAGTCAGGTGGGGCATTGCCAGTGGAGATTTACGCCATTATTATGGAGGGAGGGGCATTTCTAGAATCAACATCAATGTACTCGTCAGTCCCCCCGCTAGAAGGTACCTATTCGAAGTCTCGTACACGGAAGACGTGCTTGGGCCGTTCCCCGTGCTAACCTTCCCCGGAGACCCTGGAATTCTCTGCAAACACGCTCCCGTCAGGCCCGGCTTTGGCAGATGCGAAGCCTATCGTGAAAGGGTTTGCCTGTCAGTCAGTCCCGAGAGACGAACAAGGTCTAGAACAATGGACGGAATGGTCTGCTCGAGGGCCTTCGGAGTGGGTGGGTTGGTTCACTTGCGGGCGGGAAGTTTGGGATACGGCGAGTGAATGGAAAGTCAATCGAAGTGTAACTGACGACGCCCGGGCAACAAACAGGTTGGCTGCCGGCTTGAAAGGATGACGGTTTGTGAGGGCATAGGGCATAAGGCATGAGGACAGGTACCCGTACAATACATACATACATACATACGGACGGTCAGCTGTGGACGGTACGTGGTGTGGTGTGACTGCGTGACTCCGTGACTGGCATCGACAGTGCTAGACCTAGGTACTGTGCAGTAGTTACGGCATTTAGCGCACATTGTAGGTGCAGAATGGGATCAAAAAGGTACCTCTCTAGGTATCCTACTGCAAAGTACAGTACAGGACGGTGTGGTACCGGTCGGTACTTGACGCAAGGTGTCGTGTGCAGTGAGTTACCTGCAGAGTAGCAGGAGGAGGAGGTATAGCGAAACCGTGCGCCTGTCTGGGAAAGGCGGCCTTTTTTCCCAGATCTCGAGATCCCTGTTTTGGGCGGGCCCTGGATGGGGATGCGATGCTGTTACGTTTGGTGCCAAAAGAGTTGTAGCTAATGACGAACAAGGCATTTGACATTGTGGCCGGCCCCAAAAGAATGAGAGCGATATAAGTGGCCCCTGCCTGCCCCAACTGACTGACTGATTGACTGAACTGACGCCCGTTTCATCATAAGCTTCAGCTTGCCTGAATAACCTACTGCGTACTCAGTCATAATAACCTTCACTCTCAACTACGACGACGACAGCAACTCCTCCTCCTCTGTCCCTGTCCCAATTGGATTTCATTCTACCCTCCCGATTTACATCACGAAACCTCATCTCTCTTCACCATTCGAGGTTCTTCAGGTATGTGCCAGCGTGAATTGCATCAAGCTGTCTTTCTGCTGCAAGAGGGAGCCAGCCAGACAGGTCCCTTCCCCCCTCCACTACACACCACCATCATGGCATCACCCTCAGGGCATACAATACGCGTCAAGGTGGCTTCGAAGCCAACCACCATCGCACTCGAGCTTCAATCCTACCTATCCTACACTCGGGACGGCTCTCCGTGCCCCTCCATCGTCTATCTGTCTATCTGTCACCATATCGGACGGGCTGGATAAGAGGGCGTCAGACGGCCTGCCAGGCAGTTCCCATTAGCTAGTCGAATCTCATGACTCGCCCTGTTCTGCCTTATCAAGACGCCTATCTTCGGAGGCTCGACATGGAATTTGGCTGGCTCGCCTGGCTGTTATCTGCCTCCCTACCACCTCATGCATTACCATTACCGTATCATTCATTCACTTGGTTGAGCCTTGCTTGATGCGATCTGGCTGCTGTGCCCTCCGGATCTTTCTCGCTTGGACGGACTGCTTTCCGGGGCTTCTCACATGTTGAGAGCTGCATATCGACTACTGCACCCGCTCCAGCTCCCTGCCCTTGTCACCCGCCTACCTCCCTTGTCTCTTGTCTCCCTGAACTGCCTGCATCTGCATATCGAATTGGCACTGCACTTATCTTGCATCGGAGCGACCTCGACTCCCTACTCACCGTCTTTTTCTCGTTGAACAGCTCAGCTAACCAAAGCTCGAGATCAGTTTTATAGGAGAGATCATCCACTGCCCTCCCTATACCAATCGAATCTTGAGTGTTTCCCCTTGGTTTCACAACCCCCTTCCGTCTCGAATCATCAACTTTTCTACTCTGTTGAATACGCTCTTGCGTACGACTGCCCAAGATGTCAACAGCAGCAACACAACAACCTCCCAACATCCCCCCTAGACCTACCAGGAGTCAGGATCGGGATCAGGCTGGCGGCGTCCCCAAGATCCCACCTCGCCCGATCAACCGACGTGTCCAGCGATCAGTTTCGCCAAATCCCGACCGCTTTGCCCCGTCACCCCTCAACGACAGCCCCTTTCTATCCAAGAGCCCGAACTCGACACGCAACGGCTACCTAAACGACGGCCGCAATGGCGACCCAATTGAGCGCTCCGGCAGCGTCGAGATGCCCTCTATGGTCGGCGAGGAGGGCAAGGAATACGCTGCACTGGCCGAGGAGCTCAGCTCGTCTCGGGACCAGAGTGCATCTCCAGAACAGACGAGGACCGTTGGTGAGGACGTCAAGCTACATGCACCAAAGCCTTCATTGCCGCCTATGAGCGCCAAGCAACGCGTCATGGCGGTCACCAGGACCGATTCCGACAAGGCGGCTTCGTTTGGTATTGGCCGGCCTAGCAGCGAGGATCCTGTTCCATCGAACCGCAGCCTCAAGAAGAAGGCCAGCACCATCAGTCAGCTGTCCACTAGCGAAAACGTCGATGATGAGCAGGGCATCCCTGAGATTGGCCAGCAAGTGCCAATGTACCCCAACGCTGGTGACGTGCAGGCACCATCGCCAGCTCCCGGCTCTGAGGGCTACAGGAAACACCACAAGAGGAAGAGCAGTGCTCGCGGTCTGCCTCCCGGCAGCTATGGTCTCCATGGCCATGGCGTCGTTCCTCAAGACAAGCTTGAACGAGCATACTTTGAGAAGCACCCTGAGTTGCTCAAGAAGGAGCGCCACCCTCATCACCACGACCGCCCCTACGACTTCTCTATGAGCAGCGACGATCTCAACAAGATCGTCCGCAGCGAATCTGGTAAGCATGACTGGGAGTACCTCCCTTCCCTTCTGAAATTCTAACGAGAACCCAAGGTCCACATGACGCTGCTGGCACTCCCGGCGAGCAGATTGAATGGAAAGCTTACGAGCAGACCACATCCCGCATTACTTCTCCTCGTCCGCCCTCGACCAAGCCCGAAAAGGCCTCATCCCTCCGGCGCTCTTCTGGCCCTGAGATCTCCGTCTCAGATGCCGACGAGGAGAAGGAGGTCATCCATATTGATGAGCCGGAACGCCGTAAGAGCGTTGTCTTCAGTGACGAGGAGCTGGCTGAAGATGAGGAAGATCATCCCTACACTGCACCGATTATCGCCGAAGATGCCAAGCATGAGTCGCCTTTTGAGAACGCGCCGGCCGTAGACCCTCCCAGGGAGCGACGTGGAAGTGCCTTTGAAATGGATCCACCTCACAGCCGTCCGACAAGCCGACCTTCAAGTATTTACCGCGTTGAGTCGTCAGAGCCCAAGCCGTCTACACTCGAGGACGTCGAGGAGTACGAGCCCCTATTCCCTGAGGAGGAGAAGAGCGGAAAGAAGCCAACCGCTGCGGAGGTGGCCAAGGCCAAGCTTCTGAAGCAGAGGTTCCCTAGCCGAGATATCTGGGAAGATGCCCCTGATAGTGTGCACTACAGCGCCGAAGTCTCAACACCTGAACTACCGGAAGAGGCCGAGAAAGAGAAGGCATTAGAACACCCTATGGATATTCCACCCCGAGATGGCGAAACTCCTGCACAGGCTTTCGCACGCCATCAAGAGGAGCTCGCGGAGAAGGAATCGAAAAATTCGGAAAGTTTCCTCCATAGGCAACAAAAACCGACCTCTTGGGCTCAGCACCGCCTTGCTCAAGAAACAGCCTCATCTCGCCCTTCCATGGCTCAGAGATTTCCGAGTCAAGATGTATGGGAAGACACCCCTGACAGTCTGAAGCTTGAGACCACTGTCTCGACGCCACAGCTAGAGGACTCACCCCAGCCCGAAAGCCCACAGCAACCTCAAAGGGCTGCAAAGCCCGCGATTCCAGAGCGACCCAAACCCAAGTCTCCCGAGGAAACCTCAAAACCTATCATACCAGACCGGCCTAAGCCACAAGTTCCCGCTCGCCCACGCAAGGCGTCGACTTCAGAAACCAAGGAAGCTGCTGCTCCTGCTCCTAAGCCAAAGCCCGCAGTCCCCGCACGGCCGATGGGCAGTAAGATTGCAGCGTTGCAGGCCGGTTTCATGTCCGACTTGAACAAGAAGCTGGGACTGGGACCGCAAGCCCCGAAGAAGGAGGAACCCGCGGCAGAAGACCTCATTGAGGAGAAGGAGAAGGCGCCGCCACTGCAAGACGCTCGCAAGGGCCGTGCTCGAGGACCTCAGCGACGAGCCCCCGCGGCCACAAGCCCCAGCCCGGCCGCTGCGACTCGGTCAGAAGCTCCCGCGCCTGCTGAGAAGCCTAGACTTAGCTTCGCAACGACAGTGACGGTCTTCACGATAGATCCTGACGAGGGTAGTATAAGCGTGACGGAGGCCATTGCCGACTCGGAACCTCTTGTCGGAAGCGAGACGAAGGAGCCTGAACTGCCGAAGGAAGCTGAGTCAAAACCAGAAGCAAATGTGGAGGCCCAGCCGGAAGACACATCCGAACCGAAACAGAACGACCCTGTGGAGGAGAAGACGGAGACCCTGGCAACCAACACTGCAGGCGAGACTCTTGTGGAGGCGACTGTCGAAGAGGACAAGGACCAGACCGTGGAGCCGACGGAGGTTGATCCTAACACAGCGAAGGAGTAATGACAGCATCAACGCACGATAGTGGTTTGCAGTTCTGTTTAAATGTTTTGCCTTCCTTTGTCTGAGTACACCGTGCCTTTCTCATGACTTTCTTTATTTTAGCCGTCTGAAACTGAGATGTTGGCGGATGGGGAGAGTCAAGAGGGGGTGCGAGGAGACAGCATAGGATCAGTGGGGTAAGAGATTTGAGCGGATGTTGGATTATGTAGTAATTTGTGGGTGTTGGTGTGTGCGTCTTCTGTTCTGGTGTGTTGTTTCTACTTCTCACTGTCATTGCAGCCTGCTGTGGCTCTGTGTGGTTATGTCGTCCCCTGCCTCTCACTACGTGACTTATCGAGAGATCTGCTCTTGAACCCTTGCTATACACTTGGATAGATCACTGACAATATAAGCTTGATGTGACTGCATCATCTCTATGAAAATTTGGTCATGCCTAGTCAGTGACAATGCCTTGTATTTGAAGACCAATGCTCGTAATAGTGAGCTGGTCTATCGTGATCTCGTTGGTAACTAAATTCAACAAAGTAGACTCTCTCCTGGCGGGGAGGGCTGGCTTTTGATCCAGAGAAACAAAACACCCCTGCGCCACTTATCCATGCCGAACAACAATGCCGTCATAACTTGTTCTACTTTACAATCACTAATTCGTCATCGTCGTCGTCCTCGAGCATGACCTGCCGCCTTTGGAGAGCCGTCTTGGCAGCATTGCCGCCCGTCACTGCGAGCTCCGCCCCGAGGCTCTCCCGCCCGGCCTCACGGATGCCCTTCTCCGTCACGAAGCGCGTCTTCTTGCGCACCGGCGACCGGTCCCCCCTGCTGCTCCGACCCGTGGCCGTGGTCCCCGAGCTGAGGCTGGTGGCGATGCTATTGCCGCTGCTGCTCGCCGGTATGCCACTTCCGGCCCCGGTCCCGGCCCCGGCCCCGTCGCGGTGCAGCTTCTCGCCCTCCTTCATCCGCGCGAGCTTGTCCTTCAACGAGGTGCCCCAGCCGAACCCGCCCTTGCCGCCGCCGAGCGTCCCGTTCGTCGACGTGGACGCCACGCTGGCGGGTCGCTTGCGCTTCACGGGGCTGAGGCGGATGTCCAGCTGCGTGCCCTTGGGCGCGAGCAGTCCGAGCGACCTGGCGTCCCTGGGCTCGTTGCCGACGGTTGTGCTACTGCTCCCTGAAGTCATGCTGGGGAGCGTAGCCGAGGAGGACAGGCTCGATCCGAACCCGTTCTGGCCCTTTGAAGAGGTGTCGTTGGCCTCGAGACGCATATAGTCGCGTCCCGCGCCCCTCCCCAGCTCACCTAGCCTCTTTGCGATATCACGCTCCTTCTCCTTGGCAGCGAGGCGCCTCTTCAGACCCTCGGCGCGCTCGCGCGTGTCTAGATTCGCCAGCCCGCCACCATCACGGTCGATCAGCGACGCCGCGCTGGGGCCCCCGCCGCCGCCGCCGCCGCTGACGAACAGCCGGCTCTGCGTCTCGCGGTCCCATTTGCCGGGCTGGTCGGCCTTCTTGCGCTCCGACGGCTTGTACTTGTACGCGGCGCTGCGCCTGTAGTCGCGGCCCTCCTGGCCCTTGCCGCCGGCGCCAAAGTCCATCATGTTGAGCTCGGTGCGGCCGCGGCGCATGCGCGACACGGCCTCGTTGGTGTGGAACTCGCAGTGCTCGGTGCGCCGCGCGTTCACCCACGCGCTGCACAGCTGGCCGTCCTTCTTGACCGACTTGCAGTAGCCGAGGTCGCGCGCCACGCCGACCTCGAGGATCGTGTCGCCGTCGCTGTTGATCACCAGGCTGAAGCGGCCCGTGTCGACGCGGTTCGGCGGCGGCGGCATGATGTTCGGGTTGAGGATCGCGACCACGGTCCCCGTCGCCAGCTGCCAGAAGCGGTCGAAGCCCGTGTTGAAGAGGAAGAGGTCCATCTCGTACGCCAGGTCGACGAGCGTGATCACCATGTACTTGCCGCGGTCCTGCTGGGGCTTGGGGTTGCCCGAGCTGTCGTACCCTGGCTTGTGGGCTTTGGGGTCGGATTTGGAGGCGATGATGGCGAAGACTACCACGTCTGACTCGTCGTCTGGCAGCGCGAAGTCTGGCGCCTTGACTTTTGCGAGAAGATCTTTGAGCAAATATGTCTTCTTTCCGGTTATGGCTCGTGTGAGAACCTGATGCGGGAGGAATCGGCTTGAGAGGTGTATCCCAGAATATGGCTCGAAGGAGGGAGCATCGGCTTCGTCTCCAGCTGGCTGTGAGCTAGAGTTCAGGTTTGGTGCTGTCTTGCTATGTCTTAGGTAGCCCCCTTTCGAGTTCTGGAAATTCGAGAGGACTTCATCTCGGCTATACCCTTGGGTATGTGAAGTGACATCCGGAATATCCACGGCTTTGCTTTTGTACTGCTCCATTTCCTCCTTCCCTAGATCAAAGGCTTTGCTCCGCAGCTTCTGTATCCTCTCCTGTTTCTCACGTTTTGTGATCTCATCTGTGCGGGCCGAGGCGAGTCTCTCGTTGAAGCTCAGGGGCCTCGCAGGCGCTTCTGTTCGGCCAGCAGCCGACTTCGATCTCTGTAGATATCCCCCATTGTGATTGTCATCCTGCGTCCTCCTCAAACTCGCTGCTCTCTTCAGTGAAACGTCATTGGCTTTCCACCCCTTGTCGATACCCAGGGTTACCCTACTTGGAGAAGTCTGGACGTTTGTGGGCGGCTGAGCTTTCCTGACTGGTGATGCTGGGACTTGTATAGCTGCTTGTGACTTTGGCCGCTCGAGTTTCTCTGCTCTCTCCTGGGCAAGCCGCGACTGGGCCCGCACACCCACTCTTGACGTCGTCGCAGAGGTTGGCGTTGGTATATCATTCTCTCCATTCGACAAGCCATTCTTTTGCGCCTTCGCAGCCTGGAGCTTCTTCAACTTCAGCCGCGCCTGGATTTCCTGCAACTTCAACTGGAGCGTCTCCTCATCCTCATCTTCGTCCATCGCGTCTTCCATTGCTCCTCCAACTTCAAGGCTGGTAGACCGTGACACGAGCAAACCTCCGGCTCTGGACGTTCTCGATTTCGTCGGTGATGGCGACAGTGACCCCCGCTCTGTCATTCGGCGCAGACGCTCTCGGCCCCCCGGGGTGCTTAGCAGGACCTCGTGCGGTGATCTAGGCGGCCATTGAGGCTCTGCACTCGCGGCATCTGCTTATAGCTATTAGCGGGATGTATCCCAAGTTGCCCCTTCGGCATCACGATCTGGGGCATACTGGAAGGCATATTCTGTTGGCCACCAAGACACTGGTGCTGGCAAGGCCCGTGAAGTGTCCCAGCTGCAACGACCGACCGACTGACGAGAGGGTTGTTTACCCCCTTCGTTAGCGGTCAGGGACTCTCCTCGCACCCAGGTCGTGGTGGTGCAAGGGTGTGCCCTATATCAGCCAATTAATATGGCACAGGAGCAAAACAGCGTGCAACTCCAGTGGGACACAGCAGCAGCATCCAGCAAATTGGCCGAAAGGTGTGTACAGCGAGCGCTCTGCATAGAGGAGGAGCAGCACACCGAGAATGCAAAGGGACTTGAGAAAAAACGTCGATCCAATCGTAAGGCTTCGAGACGGACGGCTGCACTCTGACCAAGGCCTTCTCCTAAAACTAATTAGTGTCATGCGGCGATGGTATCGATAAGCTGGTGGAAGTGCCGTCCATTGATGCAGGCGGGTTTCTATGGATGAGACGCGGTCCCGGAAAATTATTGGGCGGCGCGACGCGACTTACACGCGCCGGCAGGGGTCTGATCCCTGCATCCCTCACTACGTACCCCCGTACGGGATCTCAACCTCTATCGTCGATAACAGCACAAGCACGAATTTAGGGAAAGTAAAGCTGTCGAAGATCCAATATCAATCCACTGCTATTTGGGATATCTGCAAATAATAGTGTTCATCCAAGATGGCGAAGACGAGGTCGAAAGGCGGCCCATCAACGGCATCGACAAATTCCACCAGCGCAGTATCGACTGCCTCCAAATACAGCCTGTCTACCGAGTCCGAGAACCCACCAAAATTGTTCATCCTACCGAAGAAAGCAAAACCAGAGTCGCGAGTCGTCTCTTTGCTGAACCCCCGTTACTCAAGGCCGACACGCTACCTCGTCTGCCCCGAGACTGGGACCTATGAATTCGTCAAGATATCTGCACCCAAGACAACACCTAGGAGTTGGCTTATTGAGGGCGCATCAACGACATCTGACCAGACAGATGATGCTCAAACTCCCACCCCGGAAGAGACGTTCGAGGCACATGTCACAAAAGGAGCAGACCTCTACGTGGCGACGCCAATTGACCCGATGTTCCTCATCCTCCCCGCCCTAGCAAGTCAGCTATCGTCCGCAAAGAGGTTATTCCTCTCGAGCGAAGACCATTTCGATTCAGTCGCGGACGAGGCGCCGCACATGTCAGAGATCCTGCGATGCAGCCACACTCGAAAGCTGCTGGAGACGAGGATGGGCGCCGTGTGCGACACCGTGGAGGCCGGCGACGAGCACATGTATCGCGTCAGCGAGGAGAAGGTGCTCAGCCAGGTCCTGTCGAAAGCCAAGGCCATGAGCGACAAGGGGCTGCCGGCGAGCATGGAGGAGAAGTTCGTCAAGAAGGCCCTGGAGGCGCCGATATCGAGTGTGAAGAGAGAGAACCCCACCTTAGAGACTGCGGGGGTGGCAGAGTCCGGGCCGGCGACGCCCCTGACTGAGTCTGCGGAGTCGCAGTCGTCGGTGTCTACTGTCGACTCTTCGACAAGCCAGGTCTCAGACCCCTCGACGGCTGCGACCTCGGTGGCAGACGAGTCCGAGGCACTGAACACGGGCGATGTGACGTTGGCAATGCAGGCGTCGCAGGAGATTGTCAAGCTCCAGAGACTCAGAGTTGCCTTCAACTTCATCTGCTCGAATTATGTGCCTGCGAAGCTGACTGAGCTGCTCAAGAAGCTCTTAGCAGAGGGCAAGGGCTCGGTGGACTTCAAGCCTCTGGATCAGTATGTCGAGAAGTTGACAAAGCTACGGCAGGAGGCCACGCTGGCCAGGTCGGCATCTGACTACTCTCGCAAACGGACACGGGATGAAGAAGACGAGGATCGCGCGGAGAAGAGGCGGAAGAAGGAGGAGGAGGATAAGCGCAAGAAGGCCAACGAGAGCCGAGGCGTGAAGGAGCTGAAGAAGGTCAACACGAGTGGCATGATGAAGCTCAGTGCGTTCTTCAAGAAAAAGTAAGATCGAGAGATGCTGGATTTTGCCATGATTCACGGAGTAGACTTGGAGTCAGGATATTTGAAAAACACGGCATTGGAAGAAAGGGCCGGAACAGAATAGGATGTGGTATCATTGGGTTTGGTATATGCATGTCCTAATTGCAAGCCAGGATTTGGTTGAGATTGGCTTTTCATCTGACACCTCTTCCTCTGCCTCTTGTGCTTCCAGACCCGCGGCCTATGCCCGACCCGACACTTCTCGTACGCTGTAGGCCAGACGTGTTGCTGGTATCGCTGACAAAGCTCGAGCCGGCGCTGCCCCTAGCAAACCCCCGTCCACGCCCCCTGGTGCCTCGAGTTGTCGTCCCACGTGTCGACGTGCCTGCTTGTCTCTGACGCTCTTCCTCCTCCAGCTTCCGCTGGCGTTCCTCCCGCCTGCGTTCCTCCTCAGCAGCCCGGCGCTCCGCCAGCATCTGTTGCTGGAGCGCCTCGGCCTCAATGTCCTGTAGATCCTGGGTCGCGCCTTTCCAGTTGGGGTCCAGAATCAGGCGCTGGCTGTGTTCGGTCTGGGACAGGATGCGCGCCCAGGTATTGAGCAGAGTCGAGGCATTGGTCACGGTTTGCGACACGGTCTAGAACCCCCGGCCGCAGTCAGCGGACGATGCTTTCCCCCCTCGCATGGGCGGCGGGAGACGAGACATATATAGACGAAAGAGGAGAGAGACTTACACCCATGTTGCCCTTTGCGCGCTCCAGAGTGCCAATGACCCCCTCGATGACCTCATTGATGTTGCGCACGCCCTCGAGCTCCCTTTTCAGAGCGGCCTCCCTGACTTCTTCAGCGTCGAAGAGGGCATTCTTATTGGATGGGGTCTTGGGCCGTTCGCGTTGCGGGGTATCGGTGGTCTTTGAGGGCGACGAGAAGAAGAGGTCGGAATCGTCCATCGGGTCGGCCATGGCGGTCAGTCAGGGCCTGTGACGATGATGTACGCAGTATGTGTAATTCCGCAAATGCAGGGTCCCTAGGTCAGAATTGACTGTGATCGTGATTATTGACGTTGTTGATGTTGTGGTGGTAGTCAATCGGAGGAGATGGGATGACGTCTGTTTGTTTGCTGCAGGAAGACGGGGCAGGCAGGGCGCTGGCTGGCAGTATGTTGTGTGCTGGCAACCTTGAATATTCTAGACTAAACTTGACTGCCCACTGTGGTGTGTTGGTGGGCAGCAATTGGAGGGGTGAGGGGGAGACTGTGGCTTCACTGGCTTACTGCAGAGTAGAGGGGCAATCAATGCCAAGGGGTGGAGTGCCCAGATTGCCAGGGGTGTTTTGGCGACGCGTTTTTCGCGATGTGAGACGCGTCTTGCTTGCTTTAGCGTGCCAGGTGTGGGAAATTACCAGCCTGCAGATGGCTGGGGCGCCGGAAGACAGGGGTGGCTCCCCAGCCTCTTAGTGGCCCCCAGCTGCCCAAATGCTCCCTCCCAACTGCCGCTGGCGCCCTGGGTTTTTTCAAACTTCATCCAACATCGCCAGCGTCATTGTCACCAACTCTGAATAAACCACACCATTCGATATTCCATATCCGCGCATCCTACCCTAATACCACACGATCCTATCTATACCTTAGTCCTCGAGTCCATCTAGTCTTGCCGGTCAAGCAGCCGCAGATAAGCGTGGCCCATTGTTGACCGCCGTTCTGGTTTTGGGATCTCTCTTCCCTTCTGGGTTCTGACCAGCTTCGGACGTCCTCACGATACCATCGAGCCTGCGCGCTTGCCATCGACGTTGCTGGTCCTAGGAAATTAGATCTTGATTGACCATTTAGCCTCACGCACTGTCCAAGCACACAATTCATCGGACGAACTCGATTTACCCAAGCTGTTGTTGTCTTTCGGGTCCCGCCAGAACCGCCAACATGGAAGTCCTTCAAGTCGCCTCAACACCATCACCCCCCGCCGACATCCACACACCTCCCACCCCCAAACACGGATATAGCGACAACTGGGAGCCTTTCTCTCCTCGCAAATCAGCTCGCCTATCATCACAGCGCAGTGTCAACCGCACCCCTTCCCCAAAGGTCTCAGCGCGTCATCAGCTCGTATCTCACTCCCGGTCACCAAAGTCCTCGAAGAAGCATCGCTCCGAGGTCACCATCACCACACCTGCCACCTCACCTCAGAAGAAGCGCTTCCCAACCATGGACTCCGTCCGTCGCGCCTCTGGTCCCCTGACCGCGGAGAGTACTAGAGATGCAGCCGCCGCCCTTGGTCTGACCAGCAAGACCACCAACCGCTCCAGCACTACCAACCACTCAAGCAGAACTGGCATGCTTCCCACTCCTGCCAAGACTCCCGCGCGAAAGCATCCCCAGCAAAACGAGGCCAGTATCAGCGCCATCGCGCGTAACCTTTTCCCGGCTGAAGACGAAGTGCTCCCGAGCCCCAAGAAGAAGCGAGCCAAGAAATACACTGGCATTTCTATGGACAGCTTCATGGCTGAGGAGCCGCCCATTGAGATCTTCACCGACTCTCACGAGCGCATCCCCGAGGTCGACCGCAGCTCTGACAACCCGTTCTACGGCCCAACCGTCCTTCCCGCTCCTGAGCCCACTAAGCGCAGGAGCAAACGCAAGAACGTTGTTGTACCCGGCGAAGGTGCGCAGACGGTCGATGAGGCGATGCAACGTGAGGATGGCCTCGTCTATGTTTTGTGAGTAACTCCATTCCAATGATCTGTGAGCGAATATCAAGCTGACGTATTTTGTAGCCGTGGAAAGAAAATGTTCAGAAAATTCGCTGATAAGGGAAGCGATGAGGAGCTTATCGACGAGGACAGCCTTACCGAGAGTGTTGCAGCTGATCAGAAGCCTTTGACTCGCTCATCCATCAAGCCTCGCCTCTTGTTCCCGCCCCACGAGAAGGCGCAGGACGAGGCTATCTCATTTGAGGATGAGGAGGCTGAGACCGATATCGAGGATCACGTCAACTCCCAACTCGATGTAGAGAACTTCGAGACTCCCGCTGAGGCAGTTGATGTCATGCCCGGCACACCTGATGCGCCCAAGTTCGCCCCGGCTTCTCCACCTGATTCTCGTCGCACCACTCGCTCCGGAAACAAGAACGCCGAGGAAGCTACTCCTATCAAGCCTCGCGGCAGCAAGCGAAGCCCCTTCGACAGCTGGCGCCGGGTTAAGAACGGCGCAGACAGCCATGGTCATAAGCGACCGGGCAGTCCTCTCAGCAACGAGGCCGCCTCTAAGCGAACTCGTGCTTGAGGAACGGACTCTTTGGTTTTTGAACATCATCTTCTTGACTGCGCTGGGAGTTATGAGATCTATGCGACACAGGGGACTTCTTTTTTTGATTGCGGGACACAAAGTTTGAGCACAGGAACTCGTTGGAGCGAAAGGGGGGGCTTCAGGCTATGAGACTTCTTTTCTTGATACCATATTCCCTGAAACTGGAAACGTACGGTAACTTGAAAACCCACACGCCCTTTTTTGGCCCGGCAATAGGGAAATGAGACGACATGACAGGTTAATTGGAGTCTGCGGTATGGACCTTTTCATTTGTTAGACTTAGGATGAATGAGATAACCTGTCAACTGCTTCCTGACCATGCAACCTATGCGCACAATCTCTGTGACTGTGTAGATCTGACCACTGCATCTAATCTTGTGACATGTCAGGTCAAGAAATTGGTGGCTGTCAACGGCGTTTGAGGGCTTTCAAAGGCAGGTCAATCGCGAAGCACGAAGAGCAATGTCAACTGTTTTGTTGTTCACGCTGAGTTGTGTTATGGATTCATGAATAACTCCCTTCTCAAGATAATATTGGTCTTCTAAGGCAAACCCTTTCTACTATACCCTAAGGCCGATAAAATTGGTACACACTGGGAAAGCTTGATGTATTTGAGAATAGTATAATTAAGGATAAAGTCTATAGCTTGATGCAAAATAACAATTGGTCTTAGGAGGCTACCTAGGCAGTGATCTTAGAAAAAATTGGCTTGTCATATATCTTGTAGGTTGCCCATCCTAACAAAAGTTTTGGTTAGAGTATTTGGTCACAAATGACCCCTTTCTCACCGGTTTCAGTGAGTCTGTTATTTTCGAAAGTTCAAGCAGCTCCACCTGAGAACGGCCGAGGAACAGTCTGGACGAAACCGTCTAATGGGCAATAGCTTACTTTTCACTCACGCCATTTCTTCCAGCTCTGGTGTCTGCCCGAGCGCACTCTTGCGTGTGCGGCTCCAGTTGGTTGAAGGAACGGGGCGTCCGACCGGAACGGGGCCAAGAAATTCGGGCTCCAAGGGAGTTTGCCCCGCCCCCGCAATCGCGCAACTTGCTCTAGGAAATTTTGAGCTCTTGCATCACCGGCTTCCTATATCGGGAACCTACACCCTTTCCTTTTAACACGTGAACATCAGCATATCCTATCTTTAGACCATTGCCTTCACCTTATACACACTCAATTGAGTCCTTGAGCTTACGACCCTTTTGCATATACACAATAGACGAGTCTCGACATAGAAAGAGGTCGAGGGAAAAGACGATGCATATCCTCGTCGTCAACGACGATGGCCCCCCCTCGCCGCACGCCTCACCCTACGTACACAGCTTGGTCCGTGGACTCCAGGAAGCCGGCCATGTCGTATCAGTGTGTCTCCCGCACACTCAGCGGTCATGGATCGGCAAGGCGCACATGATCGGCCAAACGGTGAAACCGCTGTACTACCGCCCGCCGCCCGACTCGGATCCGGCCAGCGTGGGCACGACGCACACTCGCCCGGCAGCCAGCGCTGACGTGGAGGAGTGGGTGCTCGTGGACGGCACGCCGGCCAGCTGTGTCCAGATCGGCCTGTACCACTTCTTTGCCTCCAGGGGCCCGGTCGACCTTGTTGTGTCAGGGCCAAACTACGGCCGCAACACCACTGCCGTCTTTGCGCTGTCATCGGGCACGCTGGGCGGCGCACTCGAGGCTGCCGTCTGCAAGAGGAAGGCCGTGGCGCTCAGCTACGCCTTCTTCTCGCGCAACCACGACCCCGTGATCATTTCAGGGGCAACTCGGCACTCGGTGCGTGTCATTGAGGCGCTCGTCAAGCAGTGGCCCACGGAC